>NC_071353.1:31962833-32172833 GCF_943734655.1 Sabethes cyaneus
ACCCAGTTTTGATGGATGCAGAGTTGTCAAAAAGATTGTTCGAATATTACGAACACAATTTATAGCGTCCGCCATTATAGCGCGTAAAAAGCTGGATACACGTACGCATATGTTGGGTTGGAAATGAACAAAATGTTGGAGGTTCATTCCGACCGAGCGCCGAGCCGAACATTTTCTTCTGCCAGTTTGGTTCGTAGCACTCACACACAAGCGAGCGTGTTGGACGAACATGAATTCACCAACATTTTCGGCCAACATGTACGTACGTCTATGGGGGCCTTAAGGGTACCGCCAGAGTGCAAGAGAGGTGGGCAAAACGGCTCTTTTGTGTGAGCGGCTCCGAACCGTTCATTTGCTGCTGCGAACCGGTTCAAATGAGCGGCTCATGGCTCACAGTTCGTTGTTCGGCAGGTTGACAGTTCGATAAATTACGATTCCCGAACAAAACTTCGTGTGGCCTTCGGGTGCGTTTGAGGAACCGTGGATCTTTTTCAAGAGCCGTTCGTTTGAACGTTCTTTTTTGTGAACCGGTTCATTTGAACTCCTTGTGAGCCGTTCGCCCATCTCTAGTGCAAGCGACATGCGACGCGACGCGACATTTCTTGCTGTAGTTATACGCGCAGCCCTTTTTCGCCCGAAGCAGGACTGTGCATTTAGCAACATGAGAGCGATGTCGTTTGCGGTTTCGTCACTAACGAGAATGACATTAGCTGCGGATCGTTTATGTAGGAGTGAGAGGGGAGCAAAGAGTGGAGGAGAGGATCCGGGAGTTTGGAATTTGATGTTCTTGATATTATTCCTACTGCAAACATCTTCAGCGAGGTCCACAGCTAATGTCAAAAAATCTTTATATGTGTGCGTGGTGGAATACTTCATACTTGTTAATCAAACACTTAAGCAAACAGTGTGCGTGTTCGATTGGCTCCCTTTTGACAATTCTCGCTGGTCGACTGGCTCCCAACCCAAGATGGCTGCTTCCGCGTATCTCTCACCTCTGAGTATTTCTATTTCTATAGGATTTCTATAAAGCATTGCACGCAGATGTCAGTGCGTTTTTTTCCTCCCAGGTTTGACAGTGTTGTGGGGTTTGTTTTGATTACTTATTCGTAAGACTCAGAAGCAAAAAACTGCAAAAAGGGCAAAAATATATGTTGTACAGAACTGTTATCATTTTCCTGCTTCAGAAAAGTCGGGTATTTCCGGTTTCCGCAAACAAGTGGTACCAATTACAAGTCATAAACCCACTAGCAATAAAATTAGGTTACAAAGGGAATCAAAACAAAACACACAAAAACGTCAAACCAGAGTTGAGGTTAGGCACCGTGCAAAGGTTTATTGCATATAAGAAAAAACCACCCACTGTTGTCAAAAAAGAGAGGTTTAGCTCGCGTGTCGTGCAATGATCTATTATTCCGAAAATTGACGTTGACGGCTTGGTGTCGAATCTATGGTTTGCACTCGCACTTACGAGTAATGCCGTAAGAGTATGTCAATATTAGCAGTATAAAGTAAAAAAAAATATTTCTATCTCTGTTTTTCTCAGATCAAAGCCTGGAAAAAATAACACCGTCGACGAGACTATACGAGAGTCACAGCGGCAGCCAGTCAGTGGTACATTTAGTTTAGGCTGGACGTAAAAGTGGTCAACGTATCAGCGAAAGATCATCGAATCGAAGGTGAAAGCAAGAGTAAATTGAACATTATTCCGATATTCATTGGTGCCGATTATTGTTGCAGCAGAAACTTTTGTTTTCGAACAACGCAGCTGAATCTGTCAAGGTGAATTGCAGATAAACCGATAGCACACCGTGGAAGCATCGCGTAGAAAAAATCGCATCGGCTGATACTAATCATTCAGGAGGTCCCTTGACCGGCTTAAGTTTTGCACAAGAACGGTGACCTTTTTTCGAAACAAAAAAAAATGGTAAGCACAATGATTTTTCTGCCTTTATATGAAATCTGGGAAATGTGCATGCCGCTTGCCTCATTGATAAACAAGCAGGGGTAGTCTATTCTGAATATTTCGGCTTTCGAACGAACCAATAATCAAAGCAACTGATAAAACTCTTGGTGACGATGACAAGTGAACTTTGAGCGGCACGCACTGGAACGCGTTCCGTTTCTTCGAAAGTTAATCATTGGCAAGGATTATGGGTGTTGCTCTAGCCTTCCGATGCTGTTTGATGTACCCTTGCTTCGACCGGGTCGTAATCAGTAGTTGGTAGTACACGTATGAATTGTTTGTTTTTGGTCGAAGCTCACTGACAACGCGAGTGATGTAAGAACGTCCAACTTCACGAGTCATAACAGTTACTATTTTTTTTATTTAAGGATAAAAAGTACAAACTTCATACATCTCATTTGATAGAAATTTTATGAAAGCGTTCACTGCTTGACATTGTTCAAGAGTCATTTTGTTTATTGTAATCACGTGATTTAGCTAACTGTTGATGATGCAAATGACGTGATTCAATCTATTACAGGCTCCTTGTATTTGCTTCTTTTTAATTTTCTGATTTGTCATGGGAGCAGCAACAATTTAAATTTTATAACCTAGTGACTTTAACGCGACCCTTTCTCTGACATAACTCGGAACCTGCCATGCTTCGTCCTACTACATCATTGCGTGCCCTGGCGGTAACAGCGTCACCGAAATGGGCACCTACCAAATTTTCTATTTTTCTGTCTAATTGTTTTCATGATATTAATAGTAGTTACTCCTGGGGCTAAAATTGCTCTGCAGAATTTATTTCTGTTTCTGCTGGCGATAACTATCTATGTATATGCGATGTCATGCAAATACACCTTGATCCTACAATCTGATCAGAATCTTTTTCCTGATTTCATTTGACACTGTTCACTTTAACCACAAACAAACACATGGTTCTGAAGAAAAGCCCACAAAAATTATCGCCACGCAAATTTTGCCTGAACACTCTAGCAGAATATATGATCGGCATTCGCAAATATTAAATTGCAACAGGAGTATCTCTTGGACCAACAAGTATTTTCTAAGTGCCAGTCCCCCCTTTTCTTTTAAATAGCGTCACTTGACTGGACGAACACGGAGACATTCCCAACCAACACTAAATTTGAAATGACTGTTACAGCATGTGAAGAATGGGACAGTAATATGCCTGTTTTGGTCGAAATTCAGAACAGGAAATCTGATCAAAATTGGTTTGATCAAGAATGTGGAATCGAGGCTGAATAGAATTCGTATTTACCTAATTAATCTAATTAAGTGTCAAAGAGAAATAATTTGTTAACAAATATTGTGCCTTGCAGCTGAACCTGGATCAATCCATGACATGATGGTTGTTGATCTTTCTCTATCTTAGTGTAGCGATTTCACTATGTCGCATTTTTTGTAACTAAGTAGCCGCACTTTTGAACTGCGGTGTCCAGTAAAGTGCAAAAAGTAGGATAACAAAAATGAGAATGTAAATGGTGTAACATTTACTTGTTTGTGTTAATAATGTCGGAACTGACCCTGGGCTTGGTACATCAGCCTTAGATGGCGTACTCCGGGTGGGTGGGGGGTGGGGGGGATGAAGAGAGTCAGTTTTTTTTGGTTTTGGTTTCTGTCAATCTTTTAAGTGAATGGGAATCGCATATATCGGTAAAAACTAGACTGGTAATGAACAATCTAGGATAAAATAGGCTACTGCATAGAAGACGATGGTCGCTAGGACCATGACCACGAGCCTGAGCAGCTTTAGTCCTCTTGATTCAAAGATTAACGTTCATTTGGTCGAACATTTGACACTATAGTCCATCAACTTGCTAAAAAATAATACTGCCGATACAGCCTACCGTTTAACATGTACAAATAATTCGCGTTCATTGACTTCAGAACCACAATGTTTTAGTGTCCTGCGTTAGAATGTTAAATATGATCAAAATTATTTTCCTCAGGATGTCTTTATGATGATCAGACGAAAGAAGACTACTATCTTCACCGATGCCAAAGAAACAACGCCTGTATTCGAGCTAAAACGAATGATCGAGGGAATCTTGAAAGTGCCTCCCAGAGACCAGCGTCTCTACAACAAGGATAACCAGCTCATGGAAGACGACCGAACGCTGCAGGACTGTGGAATCACGGTTGCCACAGCAAAGGCGCAATGTCCTGCCCAGCTTGGGTTGGCCGTACGGGATAACGGAGGCGACTTTGAAGTGCTAGAAATGACACCCTACTCCCTGCCACCAGACCTACCAGACGTTATGAAGAACCAGGATTCGGCAAACGGACAGGATCAGCTCGCCTAATCGAGAATTTTGATTTTATTTCGCTATTAATATATCCGCAAAGTTTTTCACATAGCTCAGCTCCTATATGATCATAATTCGTACCTCGACACACACACACCTACACGTACACACCAACTTTATCTATGCTCATACCGTCGCTATGGCTTCTGCTGTTCCACAGTTTAGTTACGCTTTTATGGTAAATTTATGTGGTAGAATTTTCGACGTTCAAAAAATTAGGGCCATGGAATATAACAGCATCAGCATCTATCGCGTTAAAGGGACGTTTGAATTTTGGAGCACATATTGTACAGCAATAAGGCAACCGCACTTTTCAGCAAACAGTTATCGTTTTGTGTATGTTTATTTTCTACATTTGTAATTAAATTGAGAATTTAATAAATTAGTGCTCGATTGGGACGTGGTATTTTTTAGATCAATCCGAATCGTCATCGTCATTAGCAGCAACCCCAGCGTTATCTCCATCTATCAGTATGCTGTTTGCTAGAGAGGCATTTTCAATTTCTTTCGCTTCTAGATGATACTGTAGACGATCTCGGAAGAAATCCAGATAGGTAGTCTTCTGAGCCGCCTGTGCTGGCAAAAAATGACCTCCGGTATGCATCAAAATCTGCGGGTCGACAAAGGTTTCCGTCAGTGCAATACTCAAAGCTGAAAACAGTAAATTTATTAGATATTAATAAAAGCGTAGTTAACATTTCTCGTTTACCTTTGGGTATAATCTCGTCTGTTTCCCCAAAAATATGCAAGGAAGGAATCTGTACTTTATTTTCGTAAAAGTTAAGATGTACCAGACTTCCGGAGCGAAAACCGGACGATAAAACTGCAAACTCAGGTTTGATGCAGGTCATCCCCCGAGCACTTAAATCACACAACAATCCGGCAAAACAGGCTCCTTGCGAGAATCCTAATAGTCCACAGCACTGTTCTGTCTTCCATGTTTTTTCTACCAATTTTAAACTCTCCTCGAAACCAATCGCTGGCCCGTTTTTGTTGGTTCCCTTAAATGAACCGTCTTCTTTGTTGAACCACCAGCTTCGCTGAGCAGGATCCGGCATAGTACCAGGCTCACAGTCAGGCAACGGCGGAGCTACGTGCGGAGCCGTTACAAAAACTAACTCGGCATATTTGTTGATAAATTTTCTGAATGAACCCAGCTTCGATCTAAAAGCGTCGCCGTTCTGCCGGTAACCGTGCAATGCAAGGATCTTCAGCTTGCTGCATGTTTCTGATAAAGCAGGACCACCGTTTCCCGGAGCAGACTTTTTGTCGCTATCGTTTGCCATTGCTAAAACTGAGCACGTCGCTTCTACTAACTTAATTAAATTTTCTGGATATCTACAGCTATGAAGCCACACATTTAATCAACTGCAAAATATATTTATTTACGTAGATATTTATATAAATCATATAAATAGAAAAAGGCCACATTGGCCTTGCCAGCGTTGAAAGAGATTTCGTAGGCTGCTCGCACTTACAGGAAATCTCGTGCCGAACTGTCAACGCGTGAGTGTTGACAAAAGCAAAAATACTTCCCTTTCTTTTTTTCTCACGCAAAACCCTGAACAATATCAGCAACGCTGGCAAGGCCAATTCGTGCATGAGGATACTGAGAGAGACTGACAGCACCGACAGCACACCACACGATCGATGCACAAGCATACGGTCGCCAAATTTTACGTAAAAATGGGTGATTTAGGGCGAGCCAGCGCACTAAGCAGATTATATCCCAAGTAACCGCAAGCATTCGTTCCAATCGAACGGCTGTCATAACGTTTGTTTTTTCACTAAGGTTGAACTTAGTTCCGCTCACAGGGCGAATCACTTCAAATTTATTAAATATATTAAATATATTTATGCATATTTACATACTTTTACCCGGGTGCTAAATATATTTACCGGTATTGATGAATATTTTACGAAAGTTTCCACCTTTTTCATATCGATCTTGAGCTGTCAAGTCCCATAACAGTATGTGGCAAGAGTTGCTATGATGAGGTGGACACATTTAAAATATATCAATATCTATCACATATTGCAGCGGTTCCCAACCTTTTTTCGGTTCGCGTACCCCCTGACGGATTTCCCTATACTATTCTGCAGCGAACTAAAGTTTTGGCGAACCCCTGGGGGTTCGCGAACCCCCATTTGGGAACCGCTGACATATTGAATATTTATGCAGGAAGTGATTTAATTTCGCTCTGGGTTGTACTTTTTAAAGGACGGGTTCGCACTGAGTTTTTTCACAGTTTGAACCTCGCAATAAGCAATACACTGACAACCCGAAAACGTTTGTTTATGCTCGCAAAAATGTTTGTTTATTTAGTGGTCGGTTGGACTCACCCCGTCGACATCTCTATACACTAATATGAATATGAAAAACAGAATTATTTGCTTCAGTGTAACTGAAAGTCTCTCGCTTGTGTTGCGAGAATTCATCGTACGAACTATGAGGGAAACAGAGAGAAATCAAGAAATCGTTCAATATGAGACTTACGCATACTGGGGCATGTTATATTATGCTCTAAGCAAAAAGTCAGTTTTTGGACGAACGTAGACTTTATCGGTTGTTGTTGCTCTGTCGTCCGAAAGGTTCGGTTAACAGTGACTAACACTGACGGATACTACAATTGCCAAAGCTCCTGAGCAAGAGGAAACGCATTAAAAATTTTTGCTTTTTTTTAATTTACCGGTCAACTTTAACGTCAATTGTGTGTGACGCTTGATCGGTTTTTAATGTGAACGCATTCTTACCACCGGGGTACAGATTAAAAATGTTCAGATTAAAGAAGGTCATACCAACGGGGGTACACGGTATCGAGCTGCAGTGAACGTCAGCGACAGCATATCCTAATCCTGGGCTCAAAATTTGACAGCGGGCCCAAATCAAGTTGCTGGTAGTCGAGTGAAACGAAGTGATGAAATGCCCAGGTAACCAATAAGCATTTCCAATGCAATTTAAAAGCAAGCCAATAAGCATTTAAGTTGCCTTAAACGCTACTTAAATGCTATTTTGGCAAAATATGCGGCTACTTTACTGCTAGCCCTCTTATAGTGCTGACAATGCTTATTTGCAGCTAGTTACCAACAAGAAGAATTTAAATAGAATTTTGGATGCCAATTTACAACAGTTATGCAGTCAAAAAGCTGATAAACAACAACCTGCAGTATAAAACGCCAGGGATGCTAATAAACGACTGATTTACTGCTTATTTTAATGCTTATTGGTTACCTGGGTGCTATTTCATTTTCGCTCACGCTGAGATGTTGCCTGCAAAAGCATGGTTGCCTGTCGATGGGGTGGTTGGAATAAACCCAGGTTCAGGCCCAGGTTAAAAACAAAAACGCTATGAGTTGTTCAACTTTCTGTGCAAGTGAGGTATATTTTACGAACGTGTATCGGTGTACAGTGGACCCCCGTTCGTTTGAACGATTCCTCATGCAAACTAACGGGGTTAGTTTTTAATTTGAACAACTAGTAACCCTAAATATGCTGAAGTTTGTGCGAACTGGCTGCCCTGCTCTTTGTTATTGTTTTGGTGGTTTGATTCAGTTGGCGGTTGCAAGCAGTGAATATTTCATTTTCCAATCTGATTTCTACCATAACCGCAATGTGATACAGATTAAACACGCTAGATCAGTACAAGCAAATCGTGTTTATGTGCACTGTCCGCATTAGCAAATGATGTTATATTGAGAATGACATTTGAACCATTTTTAGTTTGCACGTCGTGCAAATTAACGGGGTTCAAATTAAAAAGTGTTCAGATTAAAAACGGTCAAACGAACGGGGGTCCACGGTATCAGCAAAAGTCATCGAAGTTCTCTTTTTGTGCTATAACTCTGAATCTCGCTGTGAAGCTTTTGACAGATCTGATATCGTGAAAAAAGAAAATTACCACCCACTTCCACCCACACACCCAAGTCAACAACACCTATTGGCCTTGCCAGCGTTGAAAGAGATTTCGTAGGCTGCTCGCACTTACAGGAAATCTCGTGCCGAACTGTCAACGCGTGAGTGTTGACAAAAGCAAAAATACTTCCCTTTCTTTTTTTCTCACGCAAAACCCTGAACAATATCAGCAACGCTGGCAAGGCCAATAACAGTCGAGGAGACTGCCAGTGCCAGAGCGAGTGCGAGCCATCAACCAGTAACTCTATAGCAGTAGTTCGCTAACAGGACAGCAGTTCGTTTCGGTTTGTGCTTTCGTTTTTGTTAAGCGTCGTGTGGCTGTGTGTCTGAGTTCCCGTTGAATGAAACCTAGACCTTTTGCAAAATGCTCCCCTTTCAAATTGTGCTGCTGTGTACATTAGTGCTTATATTGAAATAAAATCAGTCATATGTTAACGGAAACCTGTTCAATGTGTGATTTTGTAAGTTCACATACATTTTTGAGTGAAAAAATTTAATGTGAAACCTATTTCAGTAGTTTTCACTGTAGGAGAAATCCATTTTTGCACTAATACTAACTTATTTCTTTGCCTTTCGCATTGCCCTTCTGGGCAGCGGAAATATGCATGCAATAAATGCTGGAGCTGGAGATTATGTTGAGCAAAGCAGAAAAGACCAGTCGTTGAATTGGGGAGAAAACCGAGTATAAAATTGCACTCATTTTTGTGCTGCTCTGTCGTGTAGAGAGTTTCAGTGACATTTTTGTGATTTCTTCATTTTGATTTTGTAGTGTTTTTAATTTTATGCACACCTCATTATAGATAGACTCGTAATTGCTGTATGATTTGCACTCAAATGACGGGCAGTATTATTTATAGGTATCCGTAAATACCTCTGCTAAAGTGTCAGAATGTGAAATTGATTTTAAGTATAAGCCGAGCCCGAGTTTTATACATACGTTCGTACTTATAAGTGTTATTTGAGGTATTATTGTGTGATGTGCTGGTTGGTATCAACAGTGATAAACTAAGCAAATACCTACTGTGTTCTGCCCAAATAAACCAAAGAATGCGTGCACGAAGTGAGAACAATTTATTTAGATTGAAAGTAAATCATAACTAATAATCGAATGATTTTGAATCGTATTCCACATGATCTGATGGCCCGATATCAATGATGTAAATTCACCTTTTATTTATCTGCTGTTTAGATTTAGGCTTAAATTTTTTTTTTGTTACGATAACTGGAGCAATTAGCACAAGATGCATTCAATATTGAATGTTCTAGTACCATTCATTATTGAATCGTTGACGGATTCGAAAATAGATAATAGAGGTTGAAGGTCTTACGATTTCCAAAACAATTATTTTATCGGTTACTATCGATTAATTACACTTTTTTTTTTTAATTTTGGAAATACATGGAATACTGTGTTAAGTTTTATCACTGTTTCGATTTACTTTCTTTTGTTGTTTTGGCCATTCTCAGTAAATTTACCTTATATTCTGCGAACTGTCCTAAATTCCGTAAACAATGCTATACACATCAGAAACTATGTAATTCAAAAAGGAACTTTTTTTTTTTAAGTCAAAAACTTGTTCTACATAACCGCTGCAATACAAAGAGAACACTTATTGCGCACCAGGTACAATAACTGTTAACTTATGTATTAATTGAACCGAATTGTGTACCGCTCAGCTGGACTCCTCTTCTGGTGATGAAATTAAAGAAATTTAAAAAGGCTGTTTTCCAGAACGAAGGTTTAGAAAAGCCGAGGATCGGATTGGTAGAAACGCTGCCCAATAATTGATTAGTGCGAGTATTCAGTGTTCCATTTTGTATCTGAACCCCCATGCAATGCAAAGTGTAAATCGTGGCTTAACGCTTGTCGCTAAATAAAAAAATATAGGTATGCGTCTGTGCCCATGCAACGGCGGTTGTGAGTTGCTAGGAAGACAAGTCAAGTTGTTGAACGCGAAATAAGCGCAGAGCTCAAAGTGAACATACAGAAAAGCAAATAAAGTGTTGGATGAATCAACGGATGTGTGGATGGCCAAAAGTGAAGTTCGATCACCCCCTGCTCAGCCGGTTTCGAATTCGCTCTGCTCAGTGATCGCTTTAAGTGTTTCATTTAGTCGAAATCCAACGCTTAGATCACATGTTTATCCTTGTTATGGTGCAGTTGCAAAATTGTATCTAAGCACAGAAAAATTGAACGATTGTTATGTAGCGCAAGTGATGCCAAAAAGGATTCAATCTTGTGAAAATAAAATGATGCATGAATCCAATTGTGAAAGTGAAATAGTTCCATTAAAGCGATATGCGTCTAGGGCACTTTTGTAAACCAGGGAAACGAAAGTTCGACGATTTGAAATCTGCGTTTGTTAGAACAGCCTCAGAGTGGTGGTTTCCTTGCCAGCTGTCAGGGTTGAAAGTTAAGCTGCTACACGACTGTGCCGCGTAAACACCGTACCGTAGCAGCATCGCATGAAAGATGGAACCACGTGCCAGTGGAGGAGCCCTTTTTCGAGAGATTCACAAGAACACCTGGCTTCGGCGGTTAAACGTTGAAGGAAAGAGGCCATCTGTGCTCACAAAGGTAAGTGTTATGCTTTGTTGCATGTACAAAAGCGCTGTAGCAGATTGTGTTGTGGGTGATGGAATTTATTTTATTATCGATTTTAGTGTCGTATGCTCTTGCCTTTCGATATTTTTTTCAATTTTTTTCAATTTTTTTCACTCTTCCGGTGGTACAAAATTTAAAAAAATTTTATGGAACAGTACCTAACTAAATAGCAATTCTTTATTATGTAGAAGGCAAAGAACAAAGAATGTACTATTTATAGAAAGAAACGAACCGACCGCAGGTTGAAAGTCTCCGAAATAAAAAATCAAATCAACTGCATATTTATAGACACTTAGAGCGACACTGGGAGCTTTCATTGCCGATAATAATCTTTGTTTGTTGAAGAATAATTACCTCAGCTGGATATATCTTGTCTCTTTCCGCCTTTGGGATGTAAACTGCAACTTTGGCATGTCTTACACTAGCGTTACTGTAAGAAGATAAACATTACGAAATTGTATGAATTTCTAATGAGAATAAATAACATCATTTACAGTTATATATCTGTTATTGTGCTACATTCACCTTTTATCATACTTTATGCAGCACTTCTAAAACGATTTATAACAAAAACGAGCATTTGCTGTAAAAATGGCCGTACCAAATGTTTTCTCTAACATCTGTGGCGATAGCGAAAACCGTCGATCATACCGGTTGACGACCCTGACTGGTGGAGTAATTTAAATATCCACCTCTCTACTACGCAAATGTGAAGTACGCCAAAAACAACAGTCTCTGTCGTTGCTCCAAGTGTGCGGTTAAACCCGATACAAAAGTTGCTACCTGCTACCGCCCCGCACGAAAGATTACAATCTGTCTGTTAAACAACCGAGTAAAGATAACAAAGCAAATTCCAGTTGCCAAAGTTTCTGAGCGCTTAGCCTGTTCAGAGTAATTACCAGGCGAATAAAAGTACGCCTTCCACGCCTGCACCAGATCGTAAATCTTTTAGAAGCCAATGCTTTAGCAGAGCGAAGAAGTATGAAATACATAGGTATGCAGAAACACATAAGTTTCTATTCGTGTTGAATAGTCTCATACTGGTTAGCGCTAAAAAGGATCCCACGAGTCGCGCAGAGGGCTTACATATATATATCTCCGGCTAGAGACTTTTGAATTGAAACCGAAAAGCACACTTTTGATTTGACCTGTAAACACCAGTCACAATTCGTCGTAGAAACTTTATCATTCTTAAATTCAAACTAATTCAATTTAAGGTTCTTGAACCATTGTCATAGTCGAAAATTGTATAATGTATGAAAGATTCACAGTTGGCTTCGAGGTATGACGCTGGCCTAATGAACCAATCGCCGTATGTTCGAATCTCGACTGGGAGAGGCCGTTCGAGTCAATAGGCTCGTAGCAACTAGCCCTGCAATTGTCCTGCACTCTAACAGCTGGTTGCGAAGTCTGTCGTACAAAGACAAAAGGTCAAGTTTCGAAAACGAAATGTAGCACTTAGGCTTTGCTTTGCTTTGCTATGAAAGACAAACAAATTTAGTAAATTGCAAAATTTAGAACTTATAACCTCTTATAACAGCGTCATACCTCTATAGGATGTCCCCATTGGCGTAGCTAAAGGGGGTGCCTGGGGTACCAAGCCCCCTCCAGAATTCTGCAGGCCCCCTCCAGAAATTTTCCTCATTGGAATTGGAAACCGGGAAAAAACTCAGTGTATATATTTCCGCTGTGTAGATATTTTCTTTTTCACTAGGCATCGCAAAAGCGTAGTTGTCGTCGTCGTCAGTAGCTTAGTAGCCACCCCTCCTCAGGCTGTTTCAAGCGTTCGTCTCCTTTCAAGTACATCTTGGACCACTCGTCGTAAATTTCCCACTCACAGAAGTCGCAAATCACTTTCGACCTGGTCGAGCCATCACGTTGAGCCTCCCTGATCCTGATGCTGGTGCAGTTGTTAAAGCGAACTATTATCGTCGCACTGTAGCCTACTGACTTTCGCCAGATGACGATGGCAATCTCTCCAAACAGTGCTTGTAGCTCATGATTCATTCGTCTCCGTTATTCTCCGCTTTCAGTTTGTACTCCGCCAAATATCGTCCGCAGTACCTTCCGCTCGAAAATAGCGTATGCCTAGTGTTTTTCGAAGGGCTAAGCAAGCCTAATTTCCAGCTTAAATGCGCAACTAGATCTTCTTACTAGTGTTGTTGTCCGTGTGCACCAGCAATCCCAAATACACGAACCCATCTGCCACTTCCACTTCGTCGCCATCAACAGTTACCGTCCGCGAGAGGCACGCGTTTGTTTCCTTCGAGTATTTGGTCTTGGCCGCATTTACGTTTAGAACACTTGTCCTAGATTCCGGTTTCGTCGGATCAACCCTTCAAGTGCGATGTTGAATAGCATGCAAAATAAGCCGTCACCATGTCCCAACTTTCGCCGCGTCTCAAAGTAACTCGAAAGTATCCTCGAGATGCATACGAAACACAACACTCTTTCCAATGTAGCTCTGCTCAGTTGCGTCAGTTTATTCAGAAAACCGTGCATTATCTGCCATAACTGATCTCGATCGACTGTATCGTATGTTGCTTTGAAATCAATAAAGATGCGACGCGCGGACAGGTTGTACTCCCGACATATCTGGTAATTGCGCGGACCCTCATCAAGCCTGCCTGGCGCCCTACAATACCTTGTGCTATCGGTGACAGCCAAAGTAACAAGATCATAATCAAAATTTTTTTGGAAGGCACCCCTAGGCCCCCTCCAGACAAAGTTCCTAGCTACGCCAATGGATGTCCCACATCAAATTGCACCACGGAAGAAACGCTGTAGAAAATTACCTAATTGTCTGAATCCTTTTCAAACTTTCAGACAATAAAATATAACCTGTTTTATCGGCCTTAACGTAAGTCTCATCATCAATGATAAGAGTAAGACAATGAGGCTTCGTCAGCCTCTGGGTGTACATCAGTTTCCAGGCCCGTGACCATCTCGCCATATTTTGCCATTCATCACGATTTGGGGCCTTCTGCACTTTGTACGTATGTACGTATGCAGTCCCTCCCGTTCTTGGCTCTCTGAACGAAAGAAAGCGATAAAAATACAGTGTAAACAATACACTCTAAATTACTTCTATACAAATTTTCAAGAGAAAATACCCCCCCCCACACACACACATTGCTCAGTTCGTCGAGCTCTATCGATTGGTATATGTGACTCGGCCCTCCGTGTCTTGGATCAAGTTTGTTTTTCGACCAATTTCTAAACCTTTGTTATATAGTATAACAAAGGTAAAAATCAAAAAGGTTTCGGCAATATAGCCCATATGCAACTTATCTCTTTCCAACACACAAATTACGCCGTTTTAGTCGGGATTGCTAACGTTGAGAATTCGCGCTCATTTGAAAACATTTGTTTTTGTCAAATCAAAACAACAAATTCTTAGGGTGGGCGCCTTGTATGTGAAAATGAATAGAGTTACCAACAGGGATGGAAAAAACTCGCTTCTAGCGATCAAGATCATAGGAGCGATCAGATTCAGATTCATTGACATCACTACTTGTAAGCGACAAACACTTTATCGCGATCCGTTCAAATTATGACAAACCTCATGTCAGATCATGTTCATTGCATGATTTCGTTGAGAAATATAACAGATACAGACGATTGGTTGTGTGCATCGTATGAATCGCAATACAAACAACATGTGTGACCTTCTCGCAGCTATGATCGACTGCTGAGACTGCTTAGAGAACAAAATCTTGTGATCAACGCTAAAGATTCACTGTTTGTCATGACCTGTACGAATCGTGATCTAAGCGTGTGGCGATAATTCACAGATTTTATCTAAATTACTGATCTTCCATCCCTGGTTACCAAATATTCAGATTAAAAATAAACTTGCCTAATCTTGCCAGTCACCCTGTACTTCCCAAAAACATCACTTTTGTGTAGCCGGCGTTGAAATCTGAGTTAATTTATGACCGTTTTGAATATGAAATAGCAAAGATAATTAGCGAATACGCTATAAATATCATTGGCTCGCAGTTCACCAATAAAATAGTACATCATCATGAAGAATTTATTAGCGTTAACAATCCCTCAGTGAACTGTCACAATGCCATGTTTAAGTGCGCTGTCACTAAACTTGCAATGATAGAGCCTATGGAGATTGCTGACATTTGTCCTACGCACACTTCGCCGTATACGTATACGTGATTTGTATTCATCGGGAATTTTTTTTCATAACGACCACTAGTAACCCTTATATGCACCAGCGGTAACACTCCAAATAATAGGGTAGCCTGCTGCAGGTCGCGAAAATTCGATTATTTTCAAATGAATGTAAATAGCGCCCTAATTCTTACCCTAAACTTCAATCCTAAGCCTTCCCTTATATTCGAGTTGATTTAAAATAAACTAGATGCATATTTTCTTTGCAAGCCGAGTGGGTCATGGAAAAATGGCAAAAAAAATTGTTGGTAACCTTTTCGAGCCAAATTGTTTTTGCTTTCCTCCAAGTATTGGTTAATGGTTTTTATGTTTTTGATAGGTTTTGAAGTGCTCTTCAACATCAAAGACTATTTACACATATATATGTATTGTGTTGTGTTACCCTTTCTAGTGCATTGGGGCCGTTTTCGACCCATCGGGATACTTACAAAGCTTGATACTCAGTAACGGAACGAGCTAGAGACTTTTTTTCTAACTTTGGAAAATTAGCATTGTGAGGAAGTTTCAGCTTTCAGCGACATCTAGAAGAGCCACAGATAAAAGCTACATATTATGCAATGGGGTCGAAAACGACCCAAGTTTTGAAATTGTTCTCATTCATCCATTTTCAGTCCGAATTTTGTTTTCTTTAGCTCGTTTGAAAGGTATGACCAAAACCTCTCATCCAAGAGGGATGGGATAAATATCATTAATTACTGATAGTTATCAGTAAGCAATAATATCACTAAGTATCAGTAAGGTTTCGCAGTTATTGATGCTTTCTGATACAGTTACGTCGTCCCGTTAGAAAAATCAGTTGGACTAAAGTTAATGGTCGGTAGTTGCGTACGATAGTCGAAAGTGACACAATATGTCGTCGTTATCGTCAGTAGCCTAGAGCCGGGGTGGCTCGTCCTGTTTTAAGAAATCGTCTCTATTCAACTCGATCTTGGGCCATTCGTCGCAAATTTCCCAGTCATCTCAAAAGTCATAAATCAATTTCGACTTGGTCAAGCCATCTTGCATATTGAGTTTTCGTGTTTCCGGTGCCGATGGGGTTGTTGAAAAGAACTGTTGTCGTTGCTCTGTCGTCCGGCATCCTCACGACGTGCCCGGCCCACCGTAGCCAACCGACTTTCGTCAGATGTAGATGGGAGTCTCTGGGATTCACATGCAGTGAAAGTATGTCGTGATTCATATACTTCTACCCTTGATGAAAATCATGTCTCTCGTTTCGATACCCGCTGGTCGGAACACCGCCTCAAGAGTGATGTTGAACAGCATACTGGATAAGCTGTCACCTTGTCCCAACCCTCGCCGTGTCTCGAAGGGACTAGATTGTGTCCCCGAGACGTGCGAAACACATCACTCGTTCCAATGTAGCTCTGATTAGTCGCGTCAGTTTATCCGGAAAACCGGTTTCGTGCATTATGTGCCATAGCTGGTCTCGATGTATCGTATGTTGCTTTGAAATCAATAAAGATGTGATTCGAGGACACGATGTACCCTCAACATTTCTGCAAGATCTGTCGGATGGAAAAATCTGGTCGGTAGTTGCGCGAGCCTCCATGATTCCACCGGATAAATTACAATGTAAAATTACAATGAATAATGCAGTTAATATTACAATTTCCTATTTTTTTGCTACAATGCCGTGATGCGTAAAATTACTGAAAGTTATCAGTAACGTACTGAAACTACTGATGGTTATCAGTAACGATTTTTAATGATAGTTTCCATCCCTCCAAGGTATGTTAGGGAATATTTGTTGACTAATGGCAACTTCTGAGTCGGTTCCGGAACATCCACTTCCAGGTCCCGGGGGACATTTTTCATTTTGCGGCACATCAAACCACATTAGCTTGATAAAACAAGACTAGTGGAAGTACAATGGGAACATTTTGGACCCGAATGGCCAGTTGACCATTGGTTCCGGAACATGCTTTCAAATGAGGTAAAGAAAACGAAATTCGGATTGAAAATGGATGAATGATAGAAATTTCAAAACTTGGGTCGTTTTCGATCCCAATGCATAATTTGTAAAAATTTTTCTAATGCATTAAGGTACCAGTACACTGTTTGCTGAATCATCCAATATTTGATCTATTTCATCAAATAAATTTGAAAACCCGTGTACTGACCCAACCAAATATTCGAACAAATTTTATTTTTCAAAATGTCGCCGAGCTTTTCCAATAAAATTTGGCGGTTTGTAAAACAGTGTAATATGCCAATCAAATTAAATTTGTTTTCGTAACATTTTGCGCTGTTCGCCGGTTTGTTTGCTTGAAACTTATCAAAAAAGCTCACAATGTTTATTATTTGAACTGCTGTCAAAATCGAATTTGGTACAGGAAAAATCGTGCAGAAAGGGAGTTTTGCAAAGGAAATGACACTGGAATAAATCAGGACATTATTAAATCAATAGTGAAAAGTTAAAAAGATTATGAATAATGAGGAGATCACTTAATAGACCTGTTTTTCGAACATGATTTGTTTAACGGGAAAATAGCAGTCATTAACTTTTCGTCGGAGAGCCTAATTTCGAAAGCAGTTTTTGGACCCAATAGCTGGGGTCTGGTTGTAAAAATATAAATACTGCCTTCTTCTTGCCAATCTGAACACAGCGAATATATTTTCATTAACAGAATTTTTGTTTCAAACAAAAAAACTGCTTTTGAAATTGGCAGAATCGATTACGACTAATTTCACCTTAAATACCCTCTAAAATTAGGCACTACCACGTATATAATACTACATATGTGAAACATTATTCTAGTAAATCTAGTAAATAGTCAGCATGTAAACGTTCATTTCAGGATCGAAAGGCTACATTCTGTTTCTGTTAACATGGATAATTTACTAGAAAATATGAACAATAATTGTATGCATATCCACCTTTTCGCGCGCTTAATGGCGGCTAGTGGGTACATTTTTCGACAATGTTTATTTGCTTTTGGGAACTCCGCTCACGTATGCTTGAAAGTTCTACAACGACAATTAAGGCTGGAAATATTAACTTAACGTGAACAAAGCCAAAAGCATGCTAACGTTTTCCGAAAGTTGTATCCACTAGCCGTCATTACGCACGTGAATAGGTGGATAGCTGTGTGACATTCAATTTTATTCTGGTTTTGTGTGTCGCAAGAAGTGCGCTGTAATCGCACAGTGATGCGCTATCCAGCTTTTTACACCATCTGCCATAATAACGGACGGTATCAGGATTGCTAATGTGCGACTAATACAGTGCATCGTGTTACAGTGTTTGTGTGCATCGTGAAAAATTTTTCGCAGCGAAAAAAAATTTGGAGATGCAAACAAACCGCGTATACGTATACGCGGCGAACTGTGCGTGCGGTAAATGTCAGCAATCTCTATAATACGTACTAGTACTTCATAAACTATGTACATTATAGCAAAAATTAGACTGCAAAAATGAAATACTGCGGAAAAATAATGTCCCAAATTTATGTGCATGCATAAATTTGGGACATTATTTTTCCGCAGTATTCATTTTTCTTGAATAGTAGGGGTATAGATTACCGGGTAATAAGCGCTTGATTAACTGTTATTCAACAGAAATGTTTGTTGCATATATCTGGCATCTGCTTACGACCTTTTGAAAAGTTGGTGCCGAACTTATTATATACCAAGCAATGCCTTTATGTAAAGAGCATTTTAAGCAAACTGTGAAACCCTCCGAGGGTAATAAGACGCAGTTAGCTCCCGACAATCAGTGGGAAACAGTGAAAAAGAAGAAGGCCAGGAAGAAAGAGGAGGATCGAACTCCACCGAAAGTGGCCAGAAAAAAGAGGAGCAAAGGCGATGCCCTTATCCTCAAAACTGAGGGGCTGAGCTATGCAGAAGTTTTGAAGGCCATGAGAGGGGATGAGCAGCTGAAGGGTCTTGGCGCGGATGTACGGAGTATCCGCCGCTCCCGCACCGGCGACATGATCCTTGAGCTCAAAAAGGATGCCACTGAGAAGGGTTCTGCCTACAAAGTGCTGGCAGAAAAGGTCCTTGGTGATGGCATACAGATCCGCGCACTGACGCCTGAGATGACTCTCCAGCTTAAAAACCTGGACGAGATCACTGAAGCGGTCGAACTGACACGAGCTCTCAAGGAGCAATGTAACGTGGTGGTGACTACCGAAGCAGTTCGTCTGCGCAAGGGACCGGCGGGAACCCAGGTAGCTACAATAAGACTTCCACTGGTAGACGGGAATACAGCCCTGAAGGCGGCCAAGCTGAAGGTGGGATGGTCCGTATGCTCACTGAGCGTGTTCCAGCAGCCGGAGGCTTGCTTCCGGTGCTTTGAGCGAGGGCACAAGTCCTGGAGCTGTAAGGGGCCTGACAGAAGCCACCTGTGTAGAAGATGTGGCGGTACGGGCCATATAGCGAGGGACTGTTCGGCGCCGCCTAAGTGCCTGATATGTACAGGCCAACGGGACGCTAAGCACACAACAGGAGGCTCAAAGTGCCCGGCAGGCGCGCCTGCGACTAAAACACGGGCGTAGTGCAGGTAACACAACTAAACTTGAACCACTGCCATGCGGCCCAGCAGCTGTTATACCAAGCAGTTACTGAGTCGTTGACGGACATTGCCATCATCTCGGACCCATACCGCATCCCTGCCGGAAACGGTAACTGGGTCTCGGATAGGTCCGGGTTGGCGGCTATATGGACGACAAGCAGGTTCCCGGTTCAAGAGGTTGTGTCAACTGCAGACGAGGGATTTGCGGTTGCCAAAATGGGTGGAGTGTTCTACTGCAACTGTTATGCTCCGCCGAGTTGGTCGATCGAGCAGTTTACGCGGATGGTAGACCAAGTATCAGTTGCGCTGACTGGTCTAAGGCCGGTGGTTGTGGCGGGCGACTTTAACGCTTGGGCGGTTGAGTGGGGAAGTCGTCGCACGAACCATAGGGGTCGGATTCTGCTTGAGGCTCTGGCAAAGCTCAACGTAGACCTGGCCAACGTCGGCACCACAAGTACCTTCAGCAGGAATGGTGCAGAGTCCATTATCGACGTGACATTCGGCAGCCCTGGTCTGATAGGAGACTGGAGGGTAGACAATGGCTACACTCACAGTGACCATCAGGCGGTCCGCTATGGTGTTGGTCAGATAACGAGGCGGCAGGCGGCGGGTAGAGCCAACACTCCAACCACCCGTGGGTGGAAGACATCATACTTCGATCCTGAAGTATTTGTGGAAGCGATCCGAAGAGAGTGCGGTGATCGCGATATGCCCGATCCGAACGCTGATCATTTGGTTGAGGTGCTGTCGCGAGCGTGTGACGCCACCATGCCTAGGAAAAGCCGACCTAGGTATGGTAGGTCACCGGTTTACTAGTGGACAGAAGAAATTGCGGAACTCCGCGGAGCCTGCTTTCGTGCAAGGAGAATTATGCAAAGAGCTCGTTCGGACGAGGGCAGAGCAGAATGTCGAGTAGCACTAGTTTCTGCACGCGCAGCGCTTAAGAGTGGGATAATAGCTAGCAAGCGAGCCTGCTTTGAAAGGTTATGTGCCAGTGCCAATGCGAACCAGTGGGGTGATGCCTACAGGATCGTAATGGCAAAGGCCAAGGGCGTGATGGCACCCGCAGAGAGATCGCCAGAGATGCTGGAGCGGATCATTGAGGGCCTCTTTCCGCGCCACGAGCCAAGGCCCTGGCCTCAAGCCGCTGAGTCGTCCCACGGCCGACGTTCCAGTATCTCAGGCCATAGCGTAGGATGGTCGGTCTCCGTGCCGAACATCCAAAGTAACGTGGGCGACGGTGGTTTAGAGGTCGGGGAGGAAGTAACGGTTACGAACGAGGAACTCATTGAGATCGCTAAATCCCTAACGGTGAGCAAGGCACCGGGATCAGACGGAATCCCGAATATGGCCCTTAAAGCGGCTATTCTGGAGACCCCCGAATTATTCGGGGCAGTAATGAGTAGATGCCTGGAAGCTGGCAACTTCCCGGACAGATGGAAACGACAGAATCTGGTCCTATTGCCGAAGCCGGGAAAACCTCCGGGTATCCCCTCGTCATATAGGCCGATCTGTCTGCTCGATACTGCCGGCAAGGTGTTGGAAAGGGTTATCCTTAACAGACTCGTACAGTACACTGAGGGTACAAACGGTCTGTCAAGGAACCAATTCGGCTTCCGAAAAGGCAAATCTACGGTGGATGACATCTTGTCTGTCACTAAGACAGCCGAGGTGGCAATCCAGCCCAAGAGGACAGGTATTCGTTATTGCGCAGTTGTCACGCTCGACGTGAGAAATGCGTTTAATAGCGCTAGCTAGGACTCCATAGCCAACTCGCTTCGGAACGTCCAAGTGCCGGTGTCACTGTATAGGATCCTGGAAAATTATTTCCAGAATCGTGTGCTATGCTACAACACGGAGGAGGGTCAGAAGTGCGTTCCAATCACCGCAGGGGTTCCGCAAGGTTCCATACTGGGCCCGGTGTTGTGGAACGTCATGTATGACGAGGTGTTGAAGCTAAAGTTCCCGGTAGGGGTGGTGATTGTCGGCTTTGCGGATGACATCACCCTGGAAGTCTATGGTGAATCTATCAGAGAGGTTGAGTTGACGGCTGCCCACTCTATAAGCATTGTTGAAGATTGAATGCGATCCAGGAAACTGGAGCTAGCGCATCATAAAACGGAGGTTATCGTGGTGAACAACCGCAAGTCGGTACAGCAAGCAAAGATCAGCGTCGGGGACTGCACTATTTCGTCAACGCGGTCCTTAAAACTTCTGGGAGTCATGGTCGACGACAAGCTCAAGTTCGGGAGCCACGTCGACCATACCTGCAAGAAGGCTTCCACAGCTATTTCGGCATTGTCTCGTATAATGTCTAATAGCTCTGCGGTATATGGCAGCAAACGAAGGCTATTAGCCAACGTGGTCCAGTCTATACTTAGGTATGGCGGGCCGGTGTGGTCATCGGCGTTAGGTACCAAAAGCTATCTAGCCAAGCTGGAAAGCACCTATCGTCTCATGTGCTTGAGAGTGGCGAGTGCGTATCGCACAGTTTCACATGACGCAATCTGCGTCCTAGCAGGTATGATGCCTATTGGCATTATCATCAGCGAAGACGTAGAGTGCTTCAACCAACGAGGAACTAAAGGCATACGGAGTACCACAAGATTGGCCTCGATGACCACATGGCAGCGGGCATGGTCTAATTCCACAAAAGGTCGGTGGACACACCGACTTATCCCGGAACTATCTGGGTGGGTCAACAGGCGCCACGGCGAAGTCAACTTCTACCTGACACAGATTCTGTCAGGGCATGGTTGCTTCAGACAGTATCTGCATAAGTTTGGGCATGCGGAGTCCCCCGTTGTCCCGAATGCGTGGATGTTGAGGAAACGGCAGAACATGCTTTCTTCATATGCCCTCGTTTCGCGGGCGCGAGAAGCAGCATGATGGCAGTGAGCGGACAGGACACTACTCCGGATAACTTAGTCCAAAAGATGTGTTCCAGCTCGGACATCTGGGGAGCGGTCAATGCGGCTGCTACCCAGATTGTACTCGAGCTACAAACCCACTGGAGAGCCGATCAACGGCGAATAAACAGCCTAACTACCATAGTCCAGTAGTTATCTAAGCGAGTGCATTAAGCACAATACCCCTCCCTGAAGTAATACCGATAAGGTGGTGCCAGGGGGGATTGAGGCTGGAGACTCGAGTAGGGTTTTAGTGGGTCTGGATCCTCACGCCCCATTAGGGGGGTCGGGATACCTAAACCCCACTCCCTGAGGTATCTTCTCAGGTGTCTGATAGTACCGTATCTTCTAAGGCGCTCAGCAGATTTCCCAACTCGTAAAAAAAGAGCATTTTACGTGACAAAGCGACATGCTGACTTGCTGATATCGATGTTGCGCTTTCCCTGTGCTGTGCTGGTACTTTGACAATCCGCAGATGCCCCACGGGAAAGCAAAACAGAGCTGCCAAAAGAATTGGTGAATGACCAATTGGTTAAAACCACATTAAATAGCAATAAGCAATTATTGAAAAGATTAGATTGAGAAAATTAAATACTCCGGAGAAAACGGTAGGGTCCCAAATTTATGCATGCACAAATATCTGTATTTCTGGGAGCTGTGAAGCAAAATCAATATCAGCAATGTTGTTATGGTTCGTAAAATGGTCAATTCGGCTGATATTCCAATACCAATATCAGCGACACGGCTGACATTGGTATTGATATTAGTGATGTCCGAAATTTTTAATTATTCGATTGCCGATTAATCGATCGAGTAGGCACTGGTCGATTAGTTCAGTATTCGTGCTAGTAGTAGTGTTCGACATCGGAACGAAAATTGAGGTCCGGGTTCCGGTCCGGTAAAAATCGGCACGAATTTTCTCATTCCGACTTTATTCCGGTCCGATTTGGCTCGGTTCCGGTTCCGGAACCTGAGCAGAGCCAAATCGGACCGGATCATTAGTCTTTATAGTCGGAATAACAAAGTTCGTGCCGCCTTTTAACCGGACCGGCCCGGAACCCGGACTTCAATTTTCGTTCCGATGTCGAACACTAGCTAGTAGTATTCGACTATAAATATTCGAATATTTCGTTAAATTATTCGATTAATCTTTCGATTATGAACGATTAATGGGGATTATTCTCATTTTTTAATCTTATTTAAACTATTCGCTTAATGAATTACTCGTGTCGGCAGTATTCGATTACAAATTATTCGATTATTCCATGCTGTAATCGATTAATCGAGAAATTACCGGACATCACTAAATGTAGAAATTGAATTTACACTCAAGTCGCTTTTCACGCGAAGGATACCTCCCGCGTAAATCAAAACCGCGTAAATTCCGAAAACCGCGTAAATTCTGAAAACCGCGTAAATTCCGAAAACCGCGGTAAAAAAACCGCGTAAATTCCGCTTAAAAAACAAAATTTCGCGTAAAAAAAACTGTGGATTTCAACACTACGTGTAAAAATAGACGTTTTGACCACATCCGCGTAAATTCAGAAAACCGCCTAAATTCCGAAAACCGCGTAAGAAAAACCGCGTAAATTCCGAAAACCGCGTGAAAATAGTCGCGTAAAAAATCTCGTAAAAAGCGACTTCAGTGTATATAAATTGCATTTTTTCATACCGCAGTAATTTGTATTAATTATTTTGAATTAATAATAATGCCTGTATTAAAACGTGTTTAAAAAAATTAAAATGGCTTTCAGCTTCCTGTTAAATGAATTGCCTCACTTTGCGAGCGTACTTTTTTTTGCGTATTTGCTCTGTTTGATCTGCACAGAAATCTGCTGGCGCAAACATTTTCGGGCCGAATGTATTTGATAATCTCACGAATTTCATGCTGTTTTGCAAACAGTGTACTGGCCCCACAAAATATGTCAAAATTTATTTGATTTTGTAACACGGGTAACGTCTCAGATCGAATTTTTGACATCAAATTTGACAAACAGTGTACTGGGCAAGACAAATATGTCTGTCAAATACCAAAATTTGCCCAAATTCTGACAGGAAGAAAATTTGACGATAAAGCAAACAGTGTACTGGTACCTTTAGGAAGGTTACAGCGGCTTGGCTATGCTGCAGTTTGAGAAATCCGAATTTTTGCAAGTAGAAATTCTTTTTGCAGCGTTTTATCCATTTTTATAATTGAAAACTACTAGATAAGCAACACCCCCCCCCTCACCTTCCCGCTCTTTCCCCTCCACACCAAAAAAAATCATTACTTTCCCTTACCGTCCCTCCATCAATTGTAGAACCACCGTTTCTTGAAAACTACAAGGTATACAGCCCTAAGGGTTGTACGAAAGGGTGACGTAGGACTATATCAGATCATCAGATCAAAGACGAATGTAAACTGCATTTCTGGCATATGCATGTTTATAAGAATCTGTGAGTGCCATTGTTTAAGTGAATGTTTAAAAGAGAAGAGCGAAATAGTCAGATTCAATTCTTCATTTAATGCAATGGTGGGTTTGAAAATACGTATACGGAGGTTCATAAGTACAACACCTGCAACCTTTGAGACATAGAGATTTCTTTTAAAAATCACTAGTGTGCATCATAAAGGTTGAAATGGTTATGAATGGCCAATTTCTGTTTTAGTCGTATGAGAGTCCTTATCCTCCTACCACAGGGTTGAGGGGTCTCAAACCATCATAAAATAAATAAATTCAAAATAAATTCATGCCTCCCAAAACCCCTACATGCCAAATTTGGTTCCAGTTGCTTGATTAGTTCTAGAGTTTTGAGGAAATTTATATTTTATTTGTATGGGAGCCCCCCCCCCCCCCTTTTAGAAGGGGAAGAGGTCTCAGTACACCGTAGAAAAAAATCCTACCTTCTGAAACCCCCTTATGTCAAATTTGGTTCCATTTGTTTGATTAGTTCTCGAGTTTTGAGGAAATCTGTGTTTCATTTGTATAGGAGCCCCCCCCCCCCCTCTTGCGCCTTAAAATTGCTCTGTTACCCGTTCCATAAAATTGCTAGTCATTTTATCTATCCAACGACATATAAATTGTTCAGTTTCGTCCAGTAGTTTAGTAGTTATTAGCATTTGAAATTTTTCATTCAAACGTTACACTTCTATTTTCGTTTTCACAAAGTGCTACCCAGTCCCAGTATAGTAAACAAAGACGTAGTCATACGTCAAAAAAAATATTATTATCAATGCCTGGCCGCATTTCAAGGTCAAAGACTAACAACAAAGAGTTTGGTCTAAGTTAAACTTGTTTGCAATAAGTTTTGTGCATTTAAATGCTTTATAATGGGTTGACAGTCAAATATACATAGGCGTCCCTACCGGTTGCTATTATCTTGTCTTGGCCGTTATTTTTGAAAAAATTAGCCTAAATTTAATGCTTGATGTTCGAAAAATACCATATGTACAATTCATTATTGTAAAAACGAAAAATCTCATCAATTATTTTTCGCAAATTCCTAGGACCTTTAATCTTAATTTCTTTATTTTTATAAAATCAAATATTTTGCAATTTTTTAAGCGTGTAGGGCGTTATATCTCTGCATATTAGCGTTGATAGGAGGAAATGCTTATCAACTTAGAGACTATATTTGCTCGTTTCATGGTGCCTGTTTTTTATTTTCAGGTATAATAAATTCAAGTCTGTCAGGAGGTTTTTGAGCAACCGTAAATCTCGCATGTGCATAATATTTCTCGATATAAATTTCTAAACTATGCTTCATTATGTAGTACCATTACCATTAAATTTGATTTATATAAAAGGTGTATTTTTGATCTTAGTTTTCTTAATTATTTAATTAATTACTTAATTCTTAATAATTTTAATTAAAATGTCCGAATATCCAGGTTAGTCTCATACAACCGGTGCTTGCATACTGAGAATCGTTTCGTATGGTAATTTAGCATCGTCTGCTTTCGTGTCTCGCTCGTTGCATTTTACCGACAGCGGTTGTTTTAAAAGGCCATGTTGAATTCATTTGAGCGCACTTAGTAATGGTGCGTTTACTAACCGGAACTTTTATTGAAATCTTATAAACGTGCATTTTTATCGTGAAATCGGTTATCTAGGAACATCGTGCATTATTTCTATCATATGATTATCAAATATCAAAAGCTTGATAGCTTTTATACAGATCCCTAATAAAGTAGTCAGAGTTTTTTAGCAAGTTCTATGCTCGAATGATGCCAGAAGGTATCTCGCGCAGTCAATGTTTTTGATGAATTGCCAAATAGACACGTTTGTCTCAGGACAGTTTTCGTGCTGTTGCTATACCTCTATGTAATGTGTTTGGGACGACCGCCCCTCGAAAAAACGGTCATCTAATACAGTTCACTTTGTTTTCCGCTGGCTACCGAACATAATGTCTATCGGCATTTAGGGTAAAGAACTAGTTTTAAGCAGTCTAAGCGGGTCACTGATTGTTTTACCTTATTACAAGCGATGGGTTGACTGAGTGGGGGATATCAGCATACCAATCTTCTTGCTATCTTTAGTTCTTCAAGCTGTTACCATTGGAAGATACTATTGTTGAGCTAAACTTTTGATTTTTCGCTTTAAAAGTTGGAGCGGCGGAACTAATTTTGAATAGACCGAACCTATTTTCACCCGCAAGGTGCTTTTTTAAGCAATTCTGAAATCTGAATTTTTTTACGTCCCCTTAAAAAATCCCTCGAACTTTCCCCCTATTCAGTAAGTCCGCGTTCCTATCCGCGACCTACTAATCGGCATCTGATGCGTAATCGGCATAGCGTATCGGCATAGATGCGTAAAATGCCATCTGTCTAAATTGTTTATCGGGGCATACACTCACCGCATCGTTAGGCAAACGGTATTCGTCGTCTCTTTTATTCTCTAGTGTTCTTATGGGAAACTGCGAGTTTGACGTATCACTCGCTGTTCATAAGGATGGTGGGAGAACAAAAGAGGTAAACATAGCAGTACAAACGATCCGACTCAGAACAGTGTTGTCAAAGCAAATAACATTGAAACACATCGTTGCTTTATTAAATCACTGAGAAAATCTTCGAAAATTATTGAAAAAGCTGTCTTTTGTGTTGTTTTTGATAAAGAAAAATTATTTATGAACATACATTTCTCTTGAAAGTATTGAACCACGTTTTCACCATAGGAGGTTTCAGTTAATTTCAAACTTAAAATTCTTATTTCCAGAACCGAAACAGTGTCTTGGCAACACGATAGTTCATTAGTTGTGCTGCAGCTGCTGCTACTGGTGAACCGGTTCCGTCAATTCAGAATTTGTTTTCAGTTTTGTTAGAAAATAATAAAACTTTCGGCTAGTGACAAAGCCTTAGATAATAGAAAAAAAAGTGAATAATATGGTATGTGACAATTGATTGCTTGACTTTTAGAGTGGTTGTAATCAGTGCTGAAAAATGTGCAGGATTCGTTAGTAGCGAGGTGGCGATTGCCTTCAGCAGCTGAAAAATGTACGTTTTTGGACAACAATTTTTAATTCATCTTTTCGATTCTGCAGTAATTCTACTTGCATACAATGGGAAATCCTTGAGGTGATGGTGGCTAACCCCATACATACATACACATACAACAATTTTTAATTCATCATATTTCTTGTCGGAAACCCAATAAATTGTGTTTGTGTGAATCAAATGTACGGTTAAGTGATTTGTGAAGATGATCCTATCAAAAGATTTTGAAAATATGAATAAAAAAGTGCATTTTCGGCTCATTTACGTTCAACTGATTAAAATAGGTGACACTGCTTAACTCGTTCCTTACCCTAATAACTGACCGCGCGCGATTTCGAATGAATCGAATACCTATGTTGACAGCACATATAGCACATAGCGAATATGTTGATAGCATTTCGGTGCGGTAAACTGATTTCGCATGGTTTTTTTTTATATCGGTATGTCGGATCTCCACTACCTGTTTCACAATGACCACGTAACCAAAAACGTCCTCAAATCGTACGCGAGCTCGAATGACAGTGATCGCACCTCCTGCCTCGGTGGATCCAGATTAATTCCTTTCTACTAGCAACAACTCCTTCCTGTGACACTTGTGGTGGGTGATGCAGAGGATTCCTCGGTCTCTAGTAGTAGCAAGTGTCTGACTAACATTTCTTTCCCTCCCAAATTGTCCTGCATGGGCGTGGCCAGCTTTGCTATTGATCATCACAAAGAATTAGGTCACCAGAAAATGCAAACTGAGAATGATCTGCTACTCCCAAGCATCATTCTGATGATTCTTTGTGCAATCTCAGCTGATCTAGATCAATCGCGGGAAACTCACGGGCGTTCAAACTATGCTATGCTATGCTTATAAAATCAAATATTTTACAATTTTTTCTTTATAGACAATAGAAATACCTTTCCAATGATGTATAACACTCATAATTTAAACATTAAGTTTTATGAACCGAAAACAAAATTGGTCTCAACCTGCAGCAGTCTCCCCTACCCTTGTAGATATCATGATGAACTCTGTGTTAATAACTGAGCGTTTTGAATATGAAATAGCCAGTGTTGGGCACCACTAATTCGCTTACCGATACAATTTGCTCGATAATCGTGGAAATTTCGCTAATCACTAATCGCAAGCTGCAAATTAACAGTCACTGTTTATTATACATATCGCAATAACTTGCATTGTAATTTATCACTGTACAAATTATTAATAATTTATAACTATTACACGACTTTTCTTTATTAAACTTGGATCAAAACCTATTATAATGGATAAAATGCTTTACAGTTCATTAATTTTAAAATAAACAGCGGCATTACATTTGTAATTATGAATCAGCAACAATTCGGCTAGTCTGAGTATAAATTATAAAGTATAATTAGCGTTTAGCGATTGGTCGGTTAGTGAATTAGCGGTGCCCAACCATGGAAATAACAAAACTAATTAGCGAATTCATTATAAATGCAGTTTACGTTAAGTTTGCAATCTACCAATAAAGAAATTGATCCCAAATCTAATTCTGTTTCTGTCATTCATTTTGACAATGAATTAGTTTGATATTTGAGATTTTATGATTTTAAGGAAAACAAAGATGCAATAAATACACTACAGGTAGATATATCAGTTCAGAGATCTTCAATGTATATATCATTTTACATTACCTGTTGTAATCCTAGGTTCATCCGAATCCGATTAATAAATCAATTCGCTATGAAACATCTCTAATTCTAATTCTCTAAATACAGCCATAGTTGCTCTAGAAAAGTTTTATATAGGTATTTTGAATTCATAACGTGTAGCAATTTGCGACTAGTGTTGTTTCAGAGCGGTGCCTATTGAAGCGAACCAGAGAGTAGCTTCTCCATTATTCGACGGCTACAACCTGTAAACACGAGGGACCTTGGACGAATTCTCCATAAATTCGCAGCAGCGTAACATGACAAATTCGCTGCCCCTCGTTGTGTAGATTGATTGTAAATCAACCATGCGAACTAGCCATTGCCACGAGGCATACCAGCGATAAAACCTGTCCTGCCTTCCAACCGGCCCACCATGTTGGCTATAAACCATATGTTATAATATGTATAAACTAAGTTGCAATAGCTGCTACTGAAGGTCAGTAGAAGTATTGGAAAAATGAAAGCGACTGGTTTCCATGGAATGATGAATCGATATTGCTGAAATGAACTTTGCTTGCACAGCAGAATGGAAGAAATGCCACGGCGCACAGTTTGCAGTCGTGCAAGTTGCATCAGAGCAGCGTAGGGAAGATCGGAGCTAGCAGGATCGATTTTTCGTATTCTGCCGTAATAAAGCAGATCTAATTTTTTGAAAATGAAAAGTGTTTGAAAACTTACCCTTTGCTTCGAGATGCCGCAAATGTAAAAAAACCATATCTCATTTTTTCGCTTCAAACTTATAATCCACACAGATTATTTAGATCATACGTGAACTTGCTAATATTTTGCTGTAAAAATTCTGAATCAAAAATGCTTACGAAAAGCGGATTTACTAGTTTATTTTTTGCTGAAATATTCAGTTTGAATTACTTTGGCATTTGATTCGATTAGTCCCAGTCTCCTTTACTGTATAAACCAAACCAATAGCGTATGCTTGACGATACAATTCACCACAATGCAATGGTTTTGGTTCAGCGCTTAAGAGCCTCCCAGTACATTGCTAAGCTTTTTCTGAATACTGAACATAATCTTTGAACTGTAAATTGAGTATTTTATCCATATTAGTTGTAAAGGGAATATGTGCATTTACAGTTAATTGCTCTAAATTTGATGAAGCTACATGTTTTCTTATGCTATGCTTTATAAACTAACGATTAAGTGTTTCACATCTGATCCGATGCTCGTAACTTGATTAGATCCCTGTGTATTAGTTTACTAGACTACGGCATGCACAAACAATGCATTTTAAGATAAACGCCCGAGCCGGCAGACGATTATTTCACCATTACGCCATTTCCACTTGGTAGAGTTTGATTAACTTCGGGATAAGGAAAAGCTCCCAAATGAGAGAGAATTGCATTTATAATAATAGTGAAACTTTACACGGATTTTCATGCTCTTTTGCATAGTTGCTGCAAGTTTTCGTTTTCTCTTACTCGTTTTTACTTCGTCTAGTATTTGTTGGTTTGTAAATACAACGAAAACCCGGTACGCAATCGTGTACGGTGTATCGTTTGATTACATGTTTTAATCGATGTACACGATGCGTTTGCTTGTTCAATTCGCACCTTGTTAGCTAATCAGTTTTTGACAGGATAATTAATGAAAAACGAAAATTTATCATACTAGGCGTTTTCCAAAATTGTTGTACAGGTTTGGGCCGAAAGGCCATGAAATTTTGTACACGGGCAATAATTGCGTCGAAGAGCAAATAGGAGAAGGTGATATAATATGCCCCTCCTTAATATATATCTATATCATACTTCCCAAAATTAACGTTACAACTGTCACTGTAAGTTGTTAAAAAAGCAAAGCCATGGGTATAAGCGTCCTGTTGAGAACTTGACCCTTCTTTATCGACAGACTTCGCAGCTGATTGTTAGAGTACAGAACAATTACGGGGCTAGTGCAACGATCCTACTGACACTATAGACACCTCCCAGCCGAGATTCGAACATACGAGAACTGGCTTGTTAGGCCAGCATCGTACCCCGAAGCTGATTGGACGGGCGTATGTTGGTATTTGAGTTGAAAATTAATTACAACAATTTAGATTTAACAACGTAGATTTGTAGAATAAAAATGGATGGAATTATTTAATAATGGCATCTAAGTTTTGGGGTTTTTCGTCCGCGTGGGGTAATATGCCCACCTGCAGTATAATACATCCCATGCGGTATATTGAATTGGTATTTTAAAACTTGTATATTCGAATCCAAATTATGTGTCCGAAAGATTTCGAACCGGAACCAGAAAAAAACCGAAACGGACCAAAATTTAACAGTTAATTTAACGATTTAACCGGAACGTGCGCACGTGCGCACCGTACTTCTTGGTTCTAACAGTATAGAGGGCGTATCAAGAATCTTCCCTCTCCACTGTATTCGATCCTGGGCTACTCGTCGCCAATTCGTTGAGCGTCTCGAATCACGCAGGTCCACTTCGACCTGGTTGAGCCATCTGGCACATTGGGCTCCTCTATTCCTGGTGGCGGTGGGGTTCTTAAAGTGAACAGATTTCACTGCAAAGTTGTACGGCATCCTTGTGACGTGGCAGGCCTACCGTAGGCTTCCAATTTTTGCCAGGTACACAATGAAAATCTCTCCAGGTAGTGCCTGCAACTCGTGGTTTATACGTATACGCCACTCTCCGCCATCCGTTTGTACTTCGGTCCGCCACACCTTTCGTTAAAATACGGCAAATGCATGTATGCGCGGTGAATGTCATGTAATGGAGGAAGTGACCTCATTGGTGCAGCAAGCAACGGAGATGTGCCACCCCCATCGATAAGTGAAGCTAAAGAAGCCATCCAGCAGCTGAAAAACAACAAAACAGCAGGAAAGGATGGCATTGGAGCTGAACTTATTAAAATGGGCCCTGACAAGCATCTGCATCTGTTCAACTGTTTGCATTAATTGATTGTCAAGATTTGAGATACGGAACGACTACCGACGGAGTAAAAAGACGGGGTTATTTGCCATATCTACATGAAAAGTGATAAGCTGGATTAATGGAACTACCGAGCGATCACTATCCTGAATGCCGCCTACAAAGTGCTTTCCCAAGTCATCTTCCATCGACTATCGCCAATAGCCAATAAATTTGGGGAACCGGTGTATAGAGGCGAAGAATGAATAACAAGCTCGCGCGTCTCAACGACGAACCCAGTATTCAGAAAGTGGTTAAAGCTGAACAAATACATTGGGCAGGACATGCCGCTAGAATGCCGGACAATTTTCCTGCACAAATGGTTTTTGCATCTAATCCGGTAGGAACAAGACGAAGAGGGGCACAACGAGCAAGGTGGCAGGCAGAGCCGGCGTTACAATGCGCGAGGCCCTGTGCAGACTAAGCAGCGAGGGTTTTTTGTATGACATAGGGGTACTGGATTAAAACTATGAAATCGCCGTGGGCGTACACAACCACAAACCGCGTTATTCAGGGGACTGCTGTAGTTGTAATCTTGTGCCCCAATTCAGTACCACATGGTCAAAAATATCAATGATCGTTTGCGTTTGGGATACACTCTAGAAAGAAAACTTATGTTTAAATAAAGCAAGTGCCCCGTAATTGCTGAGCAGATGCGCTGAACTTTCAAGCCAAGAGTTACATAAGTGGCAGTTTCCGGTCATTAGGAGTCTCGTGATTGTGCGTAGTTCACTGCAAATACGTTGAGTAGTTTTTTAGCTACTGTAGGATTTGGATAGATACACTCTTTAACCGTTTAATCTACAACCCCGTATTTAATTCAAGCGAAATGCTTTCTTAACAGCATAATCTAAATAGGCGAACAGCCCAGTTCAGTTTTTTATTCAGAATTATTCCGAGGAGTTTGACTTCATTATTGAAGCTCAGCCTGATGCCAATTAGCATAGAGAAAGTAATAGTATGTTTTCTTCACCTAGTGAATGGTATAACGACTATTTTTGTGGCGTTTATATTAAGACTGTCTTGTAAACATCATAATATGGTGGTGTTTAGAGCTCCTAACAAACAACTTGATAGTACTGCGTTAATCCTTCCTCCGACGATAAGTTTAACGTTGACGGCTAAAGCAATAGTCTCATAACCAAGCTGCGATGTGAAGAAGTGCGTCAGCCACCAGTGTCCAAAGCAAGGGGGAAAGAACTCCCTGTGGACATCCTTTGATCATCGAAATCCTGACAGATGTATCTCCCAATGATGATGTGATTTCTCTGCTCGAAAAAACTGTGCGAATTGAGGCTTGGTTTTGCTCATCTTATGTATACCTACGGAGGTAGAGCAATCTGCTTCTCACAACGTTCAAGTGCTTTCGTTTTCTGTTCTACCGTTTCCTCTCTCTCCGAACGATGCCTGAATACTGTTTTCTCTTACGACCACTCATCTTGCGCAGAAGGAGCACGAGATTATTCGCTCCGTGTCCCAAAGAGAATATGCGATAGGCAATTATATGGACTGGAACGATTTGCTCCGTGACCTTGAGAGCATGCACTCGGTAGCGCTCCGGCAGAAAAAGAAAGGTGAAACCAAACTGATGCTCACTCGCCGGCAGAGCAAAGCAGTAAAGCACTGCAAAAACAAAACAAAACTTGTCGCGGAGGTAACATCCGACTGAGAGAGAGAGAGAGAGAGAGAGAGAGAGAGAGAGCAAATCGATTCGCCTTCTGCGCTTTGCCAATAAAACGCCGTGAATTGAGATTTTTCGCAGAGCACGGCAGAAGCCTGCTTGAATCTTGCTCACAGTGTGGTCGATTTCGTTTTGAGAAAGCTGCAATCGAATGAATTTAATCTAATTGAAACGAAGGACATGTAATCAAAAACTCCTTCAATATCAAGGAAAGCACAAAGTGCCGTCTCCTTATATTTGAGTTATTTCTCAATTAACGTCACTATACAGTGCAGTGCGGTTTCCGTAGATTTGCCGTGTTGGTTACGTACCATGCAACGGAGAGCTCTTTAAAAACTCGTTGCGGATATAGTTATCTGAGATTTTCTCCGTCAACGTAAGAAGCGTTGATATCAGACTTAGGTATGAACACCAACCCTACTTTCCGCCAATTCTCCGGAATATGTCCCAAAGCGAAACTGGCTCGAAATACGTTGATGAGCTCGAATATTGTAGCGTCGTCCATTTTCTGCAAAAATGGGTAGAATACCATCCGGACCTGGAGATTTCATTGATTCAAAAGAGTTAAGTGCCAATTTGATTGTAGTCTCCGTAAACAATCCGCGTGCAAGCTGAACCGAGTTTTTTAGCACATTATATAACGACCTATTCCAAAGCAGTGAGGACTAATTTCATCGATTTTTTCCCACCCGAAACAACCAGCTCAAAATAATTTGGGATCAACTAAAGATCCGATTTAAGAACATAGAACATCTGGGATTTATGAAATCAGTTCCACATTGCAAAAAGGTTACCGTTTACATCGGCCAAACTAGAAGAAATCTGGGAACACTTGGCAGCGGTAACAAAAGCAACAAGAGATGCGGAGAAGGGCACACCATTTTAGATCAAAAGTGGCTGAGCATATCTGCAACGACAACCATCCGCTAACCATCGACAACGTAAAAGTAATAAGCGATTGCTCTGCATGGAAGATGGATGTAACGGAGAGTTTAGAGATTTAAAAGAGATCCTCCTCCGCTTTACTAGGCCTCTGCCAAAACTCTCTTACTGCTTTGGCTAATTTAGTTCTAAAACAGATACTGATGAAGCCTGCAAGTCGTAAGCGAAATACATATCTGTCAAAAATAAGTATAGTATTTGGCTGATAGTTCCTAGCGTACAGGTTAACTGTATGGCCAAAACCATCTTTGAAGATTCTGACTTTGAGTTGAACAGTTCATGCCTTAAACTTATTGTTCGCCTGGTAAAAATATACAAAAAGCATTTGGTGATATTTGACATAAAGGTTTGATAGCCAATTTTTTTCCTATTTACATTGTAAAAGAAATTACACAATTATCTAACTGATCGAACTTTATAGATTGTCTATTCATCAGAATTTTAAATAAGCCGAATGCTTCTCCATATTTAACAATGTAGATGTATAAAATGCAAATATCCGTGTGTTCTGTATAGAATAAAAATCAATAAACCGATGATCCAGGAAATTTTTATGTCCGACTCGGGTTTGTTTGTTATTAGTCTTGTATCTTTTATTTCTTATCTCTATATCAGCAATGTGTTCAGGAAACATATATTCATGATCATTTTACTATTTTATGCTGGTATCAAGATTCGAACCAAATACATTTTGATAGTTGTTGTTAGTTTCAAAAGTTTACAATGACAAAGCCTCTTGAAAAATTGAATTTTTCGTATGGCATACTTTACAACGGACGGGCGTGATTTTAAAACATCTGCCAGTGCCTTCTGGTCAACCAACCACCAAGTTACGGATCAGTAGTATTCAAATGATTAGCAATTGAGTTGCGATTGTCATAAAACAACGAACCGGAGTTTTCCATCACTGTGTCTATTAAGTATATTGAAATAATAAAATTTGGCGAATATACACCCACTCAGTTTTTATTTATTCACGATCGTAAATAACGATAACCTGTATACTGACGATTTCCTGTTTTCTATCTTCCCACTCTAGAAACCGGACCGATATTGGGTTGTGTTCTGCGTTCACGATGACTGCGAAGCATTCCTGGAGGGTTACGCCGATCCGCGGCAGGCTCCGTCACACAACCCGGAGTGGTCCCTAGCGTTACAAACTGTGCAACATATATCGCATGCTCTCGTTCCGGTTGAGCAGGAGTTTGAATTCGTGATAACACTCGGCAACGATGTCGCACGGTTTAATGCCAACACGTGGGACTGCATGCAGGAGTGGGTGGAATCACTGCGCTCGAAGTTGCGTGAAATGAAGCTGCTTTCGCCCAAGGAGAATCTCTACTCGAAACTGCCTGAAGCGAAACCACCGTTAGCTCCCACGCGAGATCCTACGTCACCACTTCCTGCAACACCCCCGGTTCCGGCGGCAATCGTACCAGGGATTGAGCGTGTTCAACCCTCTTCACTATTGCACTCCGCTCTGCAAGCAGGATCCGGTGGCAGCTCCTCAACCTCATTATTACAGAGTGCATCCAATTCATCACCATTCTCCATGGCCACTCCCAATCTCGGAACGTCACCACCGCAGCCGCCTCCGATCACTGCCATGTCCAATACGTCTACCCAGAATCTCATGAATCTGCTCACAAACCCACTGCAAGCTGTGAGCAGCATTAACAATCAACATATTAGCAGTCAGCATCTCTTCGATGCTATATCATTGGCATCTGATCTTTCCGATGGAAGTATTGATGATTACTCAACCGACCTTATCAAACAGTTCATATCTAACAGTGCGTCAACGTCATTGACCCTGCCATCGTCGGAGGTGGTTGCTAGTTCCTCCGGTGTGATTCCTTCCGGTAGCGGTTCGAGTTCATCTAAAACTACCCTAGCACCCAAGGATAGTAGTAGCGCACCACAGCTTCAAAATGGGTCCGCTGTTATCTGTTCGACCTCTTTAGCAACGACCTTTGCTAACAACGTCCTGGCAGATCCAGGAACTGCATCACTCAAGCGCACTGAACAGAAAGTGCTAGTCGACGTGAAAGCGGACAACTTTGGCTTTTCCACCGATAGCGGAAGTGATGAAGATGGTACGTATTCTGTGCGCATGTTTTATTTTACATTCGTTGAACGTGACGTGACTTAATTGGGTTCAATTAAGACCACAGTCGCTGTATTAATATCGTATACAAGGTTCTGCGTGAATCGAGCGGAGAAGTTTGCAAAAGTGAGAAAAGCTAAGGAATACTGAAATATATGCCGTGTGCGTTTCTTAATTTATTGCCATTTAACAGTCATAACTGGGGCGGGCCTTATTAATTGGATGATTTACTATAAAAAAGTCCATGCTTTCAATTTATATCATCAGCAACATACGTTTGAATGTTTCATTTGATTCTTGCATTTACTGGATATTTCGTTGTGAACATCATATGTTTGTAAGTCATACGTAAATAATTATTCGTAGCTAACCTTTTGGTTACAAGTTACAAATTATGTGCGGGTCGCCGATAGTTACTTTCGGTTGCTTTAGTTCTCTCCTGAGTAACAAGTTTGAGAATTTCACGCCGTATATATTCAAGTAACCAGCTCACCTGGAATCACCGTGTTGCGCATGTGACTCACTATTGAATTCCCAATACCGTTTTATTACCATACCACTTTAAAGCGGTACTCCACCCCAGGAGTAATTACCACGCTGTTAGTATTGGTGCCGCTGCAGAGCCACTATCTGCACAACCACTGAATGGCGAAAACTTTCAATTTCACCACTTTCCTGTTTCCATTCTGGTGTTGGTGCTTTTACAGCTTCATCAGTTCTGGACGACAGACACTCGTTCGTGTATATGCTTTATAAAATTTGACTTAATAATTTGTGTCCCCTCTTTCGTATCCATATTTAGTCGACGCCAACAACAGCTCCGGTACCAGTTCCAGTCGAAGCAGCAGTAGCAGCAACAGCAGCAGCTCCGGACTATTGGAGGCAAATGGCAATGAATCATCGCTACTATCAACGCCAACAGCACGCCAATCTTCGGCTAAACCAATCACTCCTTCATCGCCGTTCTGCAAAGCCAGGTAAGTTTATAGCAGATGTATTGAGAGGAAGTGAGTTTATTTTCATGCATCCACTTTTTCTTGGGCTATCGATGGTGACGTCAAGAAGATTCATTCAGCCGGAGGGAATTGAAATGCAAACATGCCGTAAACGAGGGGTTATGAGTTATGACAGGAGGTAATAGTTATACATATTTTTAAATTGGATTTCCGGTTTGACCTCCCAGTCGTTCTCTGTTGGTTGCGATCTCACTGCAATGTTTCTTAAATCATTTTGAATTTACAATGAAACTCTGGTTGAAGTTCGAATGAATAATATTTAGAAAATGCAATAAATTTTACAATTATGCCTATGTGTCGTACGGAACTATTTTTGAGAAATGATTATAGGTACCTGGGCTATGAATATTAGCAATTGTAGAGACTCAATTTTAAGCAATTTTATTGGTTGTCCTCATCTCTCTGCTACTCAAAAACCGTAAAATCGGCTACATATTCCGGTTACTGTCTTACATTCATCACATTAATACAAACAAACGATCTGAGTTTATCAATTCTGTTTTCTGACGGATACGCTTTTGAGTAAATGTGAACGGTCCGGCAAAACAACTCGTTCCAAAAAAATCGAACGAAGTTAAGATCCGTCGGAATACAGAATAATGCTGTATAAATTGGTTTATAATTTTAGTGTTACAAGATTGTGCAAAAAAAATGCTGAGTACCTTTGCATTTTTTTGATGCAAAAACTTAACTTATGAGATGAAAAAAAAGAATTAGTATTTCGTATCATAAAAAATTGGGCGAATACATTTTATGATTTTATTAAGCAAGTGTTTTGAAATTCTTGAATCTTCAGTTGTTTTTATTTTATTTTGCTTTATTGGTAATCTCTGTCCTTGGTCGAATTCAGATATAATTTACAAACTCACACACGTAGGGGAAAGCGGTACAGAACGCACCACCACCACCAGCTCGTTCCAAAAAAATCGAACGAAGTTAAGATCCGTCGGAATACAGAATAATGCTGTATAAATTGGTTTATAATTTTAGTGTTACAAGATTGTGCAAAAAAAATGCTGAGTACCTTTGCATTTTTTTGATGCAAAAACTTAACTTATGAGATGAAAAAAAAGAATTAGTATTTCGTATCATAAAAAATTGGGCGAATACATTTTATGATTTTATTAAGCAAGTGTTTTGAAATTCTTGAATCTTCAGTTGTTTTTATTTTATTTTGCTTTATTGGTAATCTCTGTCCTTGGTCGAATTCAGATATAATTTACAAACTCACACACGTAGGGGAAAGCGGTACAGAACGCACCACCACCACCAGCTTGGTGGTGGTGGCCCTTTGGTGATAGTAAAACGTCATTTTGTAGAGCTAAGGTCTGTTTTTTCATGTTTCTTAACACCTTCAAGACTGATATTTTTACAGACCTTCCTGGTGAAATTTTATTTAAAGAACTGATATTTTTATATTTATATACAGGGTGTTAGGAAGCTTAGTGCAAATATTTCAGAAGGTGATAGAGGATCATATTTGACGAAAAAAAAAATCCTTCTACGCATATGGCCAAATCTCAATCGTTACAGAGTTATTGAACATTTTTAGTTTTCGGTTCTGTTTACCTTTAATTAGCTCTGGTACAAAAACTATGCTAGCTAGCTCAATTCTACTTCCATTCAAAAGCTGAGAAAATTTTGTACTAAAAATTGACCTTAAACCTCCTACTCCATGAGATCTAGTAACTTTTTAGAAGCAAAAAGCTTTGAAATAAGTGTTTCTCAAGGCATTTTTATCGAATTTCTTCTAAAAACGTGTGATAAAACTGATTGCTGTTATTCACCAATTTAAAGCTCTACTTAGTACCGTTCTATAATTCGTTATTTGACGTGAAACGTCTATCTCATTTTAAACGTATGATTTTGGGTGTTGAATTAGTATCTAAAACTGCAAGAATGCACACATCATGCATAGCACACTAGATTATCGCGTGCGAAGAACACATTCTGACATGTATGAAAAACAACAACAATGTTTTTCATAAAGTGAGGGTTCGCCGCCACTTTTGCTTGCATAATCTTGCACAACTCCAGCCGCTTAGGTTTATTCGTTGGCAGCAGCTCTTGAACATGTGGTGTGGAAAGGATGCGTTTTTCCCGGTTCAGCCCGTTCCGCACCTCCATGGTGACAAGGAACTGTGCCGCAATTTGCCTTGTGCTTGTCTTGAAATCATTTCCCACGATTCGCAAAATTTTATGGTCAATCTCTCGCGCCACTTGCTGATGAGGCTGAGGCTTCCCTCGAAACCTAGTTGAAAACAACGTTCCTTCTCGGAAGCGATGCACGGTTCGTTTTTATACCCAGGTAACCAATAAGCATTAGCATCCCTAGCATTTTATACTGCAGGTTGCTGCTTATCTGCCTTTTGACTGCATAATTGTTGTAAATTGGCATCCACAATTCTATTTAAATTTTTCTGGTCGGAAACTAGCTACAAATAAGCATTGTCAGCACTATAAGAGGGCTAGCAGTAAAGTAGCCGCTTATTTTGTCAACATACCATTTAAGTAGCATTTGAGGCAACTTAAATGCTTATTGGCTTGCATTTAAATTGCATTGTAAATGCTTATTGGTTGCCTAGGTAGACGTGCCTGAATTCAAATCATTGCATTATGCAACAAAACGAACACTTCTGGATTTGAGTTCACTTACTTGCATTAGTTAGCCGACGATTAGAAATACTCTGTCGTTGCTACACAATTAGCGAAGCCATAACAAAGGTGAATATATAAGAATACGTTTTAATACTGCAATCGTTTTCTGAAACGTCCCAGAGAGACCCGAGAAGTCTGTTTTGAAACTGTTTTCCATATGCGTTTAATCGTGTCCGTCGCACGCGGCAATTTAGTGTGCTATGCGTGATGTATGAATTCTTGCAGTTTTCAGATACTAATTCAACACCCAAAACCATACGTTTAAAATGAAATTGCAACGAAACTAAAAGACATAGACGTTTTAGACGTCAAAGAACGAATTGTAGAACGGTGCTAGAGCTTTAAATTGGTGAATAACAATCAGTTTTTTTACACATTTTTAGGAGAACTTCGATAAAAATGCCTTAGCTGTAACCAGCCGCGTAAAGAAACTGATTAAAGAAGTGACAGGTAACTCATTTTCGGTTCGTCGAAACCAAGTGCGCATGAATCTCGATGAAAACTTCTGAATCTTTTGCTCGAAAACTTGCGGAGTATCAGTCGATGAACGCGGTAGAAAATATTGACTGCAAGCAAACGGCAACAAATACCATCGTATCGTCACGAAATCGATCCGTGCTGCCTAACGAAAACGCCAGGCAATCAAATTTGTATCGTACAGTTCATAAAATCGCCTAAATGTTGAACTCGAAAAAATATTGTTAGAACTTTTTCTAGCCACTTTGAACAGAGTCACGCACAACAATCATCGTTGAGCAAATTAGATTTAATGATGACAGGAGGCCGCGAGTTACTGAGCATTGTCATTTCTTTAGTCAGTTTTTCTACAGCCGCGTTTTCTCTTACCTTGGCAATATTACATCAGCATTACAATAGTACTCGGAACTTTTTGCAGGAATTCTACCATTTCAGCCAGCTCATAAGACTGATCTAAGTGATATGGCCGTTCAAGGTCCTTCACATTGCATTATTGATCCCCAGAAAGCCAACCCAGTTAGCTTCGACGTACGTTGCTGGTCTAACAATTCAGTCATCGTATGTTCGAAACTCGAATGGGCAGTGCTGCTAGAGTCAGTAGCATCGTTGCACTAGCCCCGTAATTGTCCTGTACTTTAATAACCGGCTGCAAAGTTTGTCGATAAAGAAGGGTCAAGTCTTAAAGACGTTTATACTGAAGGCTTTGCTGTGGTAAGAAAGGTTGCGGAATTTTATTTCATTTAGAATCGGGATGGATGTAAAATTCCGGGACTCTATACTGAATACAGGCACCTGTCCACAATGTCTTCTCTCAAGATAGTTTGAGGACTCGATTAATTGCCCGGAACTCCACAGACCTTGCTTACAACTGTGAAGACCTCAGCTTCCATCGCTGCGTCAGGTTCTTCGAAAACGTAATTGACTCCGATTTTGCAAATTGTACTTCCATTCTGCCGTTTGAATGCTAGTAGGACCAGGCATGGAAAAAATCGATCAAGACCAGAGGAGCGATCAGATTCAGGTTCATTGACATCACTACTTGTAAGCGACCAACACTTTGTCGCGATCCATACAGATTATGACAAACCTCATGTCAGATCATGTTCATTGCATGATTGCGTTGAGAAATATAACATATACAGACGATTGGTTGTGTGCATCATATGAATCGCAATACAAACAACATGTGTTACCTTTTTCTCGCAGCTAGGTAAAATGTAACTTCATGATCGACTGCTGAGACTATTTAGAGAACAAAATCTTGTGACCAACGCTAAAGATTCACTGTTTGTCATGATCTGTACGGATCGTGATCTGTGCGTGTGGCGATAACTCACAGATTTTATCAAAATCCCTGGCTAGGACACAAGGTTTCTGGTATCATGAAGGCTTCTGTTTCCCCGGGAAAAACCGGAAAACTTTCCCGCGTTATAAGCCGGAATCCCACCGACCGTCAGTAATCGTCAACAGGCAATGTAACGGAGCGGAGCGTCAGTGATGATAGTATGCATTTTCAAAGTGCGCATTCACACGAGTCCGGAACGCCAAGGTACTCGTGTGAATGCGCACATTGAATATGCACCATGACTGACGTTCCGTTCATTCCTTGACGTTGCCGTTGATGGTTGCTGACGGTCACTGTGATTCCAGCTATAGGCGCTCCTCCTGCAAGCGCACATCAAGCGTCCCACCCGAGTAGGTATGCGGTTCTACAAAACGAAACCTAAAACTTGAGCTTTGGCATGCATCAGCGTTGTCATGAAGAGTGTGTTTGAAGGTAGGACATACATGTTGATCTCTCCACGAATCCTGACCTGCTTGGCCTAGCACTCTGTATTGAATGTATTGAATGAATCTCATAATCATGGTAGCTCCTGAGCTTCCCACCACAGTCATGCTAATCCTACCAACGAACAACAGTCGTCCCGGTCCTGCGTGTTCGTATATGTACTCAAAATCCCAGTTCAGGCAAGTACGAGTATGAAATTCTTCAGTTGACGCGTGTCCCGCCGTTTAGCTTTGTAGTCCTCTACAGCAGTGGTTCCCTACCTTTTTTTTGGCTCGCGAATCCGCTGGCGGAATTGCGTATATTGTTTTGCCTTAAGTTTTTGCCATACAAAACTCTTTTAAGTTGTAATTTCAAGAACGAATAATTGCTTGGTCTGGTTATTGCTGTATAACTTAATATATAACTTTGCTCGATTACCAAGGCGGCTGAAGCTGTAGACTGATCACGCTGCTGCGCTCTCAGCGTTATCCTCAGTTTATTGTTTCTTGATGAGTTCAAAACTGCTGATAACAAGACTCGAATTCGAAGCAGTTTATAAAAAAACTGTCGCTGTGCTCTTCGCAGTCTTGATCCCTGAAACCAGCCGCCATATGATGAAACGATGTCGTTTGCCTAATTTAAAGAGTCCTGAACGGAGACGCTGCCAGTGCTCAAGCTGTTCTACGGCTTTACGTTAGGTTACGTGAAATTTTACGAATTGTTCGATTTAGCCTGAGCTGAAAAAATTTTAACGATTCCTCCGCCGATGATGCATAGGTATTTCGATTGTTGTATGTATATCAATTTTTATTTCATGCAGACAAGAGTCCGTTGAATTTTATAAATAAATAATGAATCTTTTGTCGGGATAAAGGCTAAGGTCGAATAAATGGAAAAAATGTTTGTCAAGCCTATGCAGTAACTGTACAGTAATATCAGTTTATGAAGCTGTACTTCTAAAAATTTTTGCAGCCAGCTGTTAAGTGTACAGGACAATTGCTGGGCTAGTGCTACGATCCTATTAACTCTAACAGCCTGTCTCAGCTGAGAATCGAACACACGAAGACTGGCTTGTTAGACCAGCGTTGTACGTCGTGGCTAACGGAATATATAAATATATTAATTACTATATTATGTCATTATTTTGAATAATCTGGATTGAATTGAAATTTGCTTACTTATTTTTACAGGCAACAGCATCGAATTGAACAGAAAAAGACGCGCCGAAAATGTGTCCAGCAGGGAGCCGTTCCTATACCAGCCAATGTTACCATCATTGAGGTTCCCAATGGAACTAACGCTGGCTCATCACCAGTAAAATCGATACTTTCTCCTTCTGCAAAACGTCGGACGCCGAAGCCAGACCCAAAAGGCAAAACAACCAATAGCACCAGCACGCTAATTACCGACGACTTGAGCGATGATAACTACAAAAGCAATGTGCAAATTATTCCGTCCAATATTGAGTACGATCATAACTTTCATCATCACCTTCAGGATCAGGAACCTTCCATTATCGCTTCAATAAATGATCGCCAAATTACGACCGTAAAAGTATCGAATCTCGTGAACACCAGCGGCACTGGAACAGTGACAATTACTTCCGCTATAGTTCCACCAGCTCAGGCAGCGGTAATTGCTACGGTAGCCACTTCCTCGACACCGATCAAAGCTGACAGCAATTTCGGCACTGTCACTCAAATTGCGGTAAACTCATGTGATAGACCCCAAACTCCTCCATCTCAGCAACAGCACTATGAACATGTATTCTTGCTGCCTACTCCAATACAGGTAGTGACGAACCAAGATCAGCCAACCAGTTTGCAATCGCCAGTAGTATCTGCCGTTAGCTCTGCCTCGAATGGCATTAATAAAAGTAAAGTCATGCTGCTAAGTAAACAGCAACGATCTTCTAGTCATTCCGATATTCAACTCAATCGAGTCAAAAATCTGCGAAATGGACAGGGAAACAAGGAAAATCAAGCGGAAAGCAGCGCAGCCGGTGTTCAATCCGTCGCAACTAGCACGAAAACAGGCATACTCTCTTCCGCCAGCAGTCCAACAGTTCCGTCGGCTAATCTAAGTCCTACGGTGCGACCGACAGTTGACAAAAATATTTACACCCCGCAGCCGCAAAGAACAATGTTGCAACGTGGTCTTACGGAAATGGTTATAAGCCGATCAACGAACGTAGTTGTTTCCGGTGGAAGAGAAAATGATTCTCGAGGACGTCAGCCAGCCGTTAATGCCAAACTGTCTGTCAATAAATTTCGGAACGAAGTCAATGAACAGCGACGAAGGAGCTCATCCACTTCCGATGCTCAGCCTGAATCATCTGGTAATGCATTACCAAGAGTCCGTTTGAATGGGGCAACATCAAGGTTACAATCTCCGCCGCAACCATTTCGACCGCATCACCAGTTTATCAACCAGCAAGATCAAGGTCCGAATGGATCGAATCGAAAGTTGACGCTTCGCGAGCAGCAGGTTATGCAGCTACGGCGCGAGATGATGCATCCAGGAGGAGTACAACTACAACTACGACGCAAGGATTGCATCAATTCCATTGGACTGGTCGATGCTTTCGGCGCCGTATGGGTTGCTGGCTGGAAGCAGAAAGAACATCCGGTTCTGTATAACGCATTGCACATTGGCGACCAGTTGATCTCAATCGCTGGAGTAGCAATTACGAGTGCGGCCGAGGCGCATAAGGCGATCCGAGGAGCCCCGGGACTTTTCGTAAAACTAATAATTCGGAGGGTGCCGTTTGGTCGGGTGTACGCGATTCGTAGGGAACTGAATGGACAGTGTTTGGGTTTGATACGTGATGGTAACACGGCTACAATCGTAGACGTAGTACCGAACAGCCTGGCTGCGCGACATGGGCTTCCACCAAAGGTATGTATTACAACGATGAATTAGGTTTAGATTATTTTTACACCTTTCACTCCGTTTTTTGCCAGGCTCAATCATGCGATGGATTGTCCCTGACGTTCTGGGTTCTTACAGAAATCAATGGTCGGCCGTTGAATTTGTTTTTCAAGGATAATGAAATACGCGATCGTTTGAATGCGGTTGGAAAGGACATATCGATATTGGTAAGATTGCAACGTTTGCATTGTATAAAATAGAGCTTGATGTCAAATTTATGCTTTGCAGGTTCAACCGGCTGACCTGGTTACTAAACTGAAGAAACAGTTAAAATCGTTACGTGGCCACAAAGACTTCATCGTGCAATAGGGCGTGTTTTTGTAAAAATAGTTATTTATTTTTAATGTTACCTTCCCATGCGATAGGTAAGTGGTAGATGGGAGGCATCGATATTGGAGTGCGATCGTGGTGCACAATGTGTGATATATAATCCTGCCACTGACGGTAGAGAAAACGGTTTGGCTTATGTTAGCAAACCAGTCGAACATTTCATAACTCAAGTATTGAAAAGTTGATAACTCCTTAGATAAAATTTTCTTAACTTCATAATTTCAATTATTATAACAGTAAACGGAACATAGTGACCTTTAGGCATATTAACCAATTCAGATACAAATCAAAGTAACTCGAAAGGCTGTACTAGTAAACGGTGAATACATTTTAAAACCTATACGCTGATAACAAGTATTGATCATACGAAATTGATTGTTTCATCTCGAGGTAAGTAAATAATCAATTCACACAGAACATATAGTCTTACGTACTACTGAAAATAATGGTAAAAGACTAGAAGAATCAATTTCAGTCGAGAGAACGGTTTTCTTTCGATTTGGATGAATAAATTGTATACAGATTCATAGAGCTGGTAATATTTTTCTACTAGATCTTTTATCTAACGAAATTGAATAACAAGACAGCTTAATGGAATACACAAAAAGTAGAGTTGTGCAGTGTAGGTGATACATTCTTTTAGCGTATTTTTTGCGATACTATAATAATCGAACCTAGCTGAAACTTTTCATAACAGAAACTTTTTCTGGAATTATATATTTCGCAACCATAACCAGCGCGTCAGGGTGCCGTATTTTCACACGAATTTGAAAGAATTCCTAGGCGCGTGGTCGAGCACAAATCGTGCCCTCGATAGCCTTTTCGGCAGTTTGACGCCAGATCCGAAAGTTGAAGTCTGTCTCATTTAGCCTTGAGTAGATCCATATAGGAAGTCGGTTCGAAATGACCCACATCACGCCGTCGTTGTCGATCTATATGGGTATAAATGGCAGAGATAGTGTTAGAAGCGTTACATTATTTATTCAAATTTTAACGTGTTCTCTCGTTAAACTAGTAAAAGTGTCGACTCTAAATAGGCTTTGTTTATGTTCAGTCGTATGTAACGAAAGCAACTGATTGACATATAAATCGCTTTGATCACGATCACTCGCTTGTCAAAGTAGAGTCGGTAGTCTTGCGGCAACGGAGCCCCCTCTTTAAGATGCGTGTACGCTTCGTCCACTACTCTACGGTTAACACCGATGATTTTAAAAAGTTTCTAGAGTTTTAAGTATCGTAGAAAACGCCCAGGTATGCCCAGAATGTCTCAGTTGATTCTAACAGTTCTACAGTTGCGAATTAAATCTCATTTTTGCTAATGGAAAGCATACCTACCGTTAAATCTGATGGATAGATCATATTAATATTGTCCAGATGTACAATCCCATGGTTATCTGCACTAAAGTCATGCGCCGTATTCCAGCATCCGATCGAGTTGCGGTTAACTTCTGTAAAAAACAAAACACCTGTCTGTTCGTCATATGCATGGCTGGCACTGTGCGTGTTTGGGCCCCTAGAGCCGAGGTGTAGAAATAGTTCATTGTAATCACTCCCGGCATAAGTTAAAGTTTCATTCTTCAGTACACTGTTGGAAGTAGCGATTTCACTTGTAGAAGCCATTGCATGAAGATACACAATTCGCTTTCCAGTGGTCGAATGCTTTTCACCAACGGCAGCCGAAAATAAACCATCGTTCCAAATAAACCGTTGTCCACCAACAATGAAACGTCCATTTTGTGGTTCGAAAGAGAAGAAAATATGATTGAAACGCCACATTTTGTTCGCGGCCAAGCTATAAACGTACAGTCCTTGCCACTGGTAGTCCGATATATAGGCGTATGCATCTTCACATTTATCTTCTTCTACATCAACTGTAATACCAGCCATCCCATATCCAAATTCTACAATACTGGCAGGAATTTCAAATCTTTGAATGCGTCGGTCCGTTTTCAAATTTATAACCCACAATGCAGGCCGTTGAACCTGACGTGCATTGCTTGGATATTCTAGATGACCGGTATCTACGAACCATAATCGGTCGCATTTGTCGACCTTAGTGCGATATACGGATATAATTCGTTTAGGATCAGCCGCGTAGTCGAGCTATTTCAAAGGAGCAAACTGTAAAAATCCTGTTAATCCAATTAAAACATTACAAGAAACATACGTGTAATGTATTTGTTAGTGCTTCGGGATAACCAGACAGCGACGGGTTGTTGATCTGTTGAACTTTTTCCATATTGATAACGGTGAGTGTAGCGGGAATACCTGGTCGTCTTCTAGGAATGGTAATAAACAACCGCCCCTTGTAATGACTGACTCCCATGGGTATATTTCCGTAGGCGTTAAAGGTTTCATTCGATTCTTGAGCCTCCTGGTTGTTAAACACTATGGCTGGTTGATCTAAAATATTATTTGTTAGTAGAATTTTGGCAACAATATTAAAATCACTAACCAGCTTCTAATACGGGGGCAGCCAGCTGATTCCATTGGTAAACAAGCTTTAGTTCTTCCGCAATAGCCGGTACAACTAAAATAATCAACCAGCTCGAAAATATTCTCATTATGTGCTAGCTAGGTACTAAGGTACGTGATAATCCGTGCCGTGTAGCTGACGGAGCGAGACTGTGGTGTGTAGTTGATTGCATCCAAGCGCGCTTGGGAAATATGATTAAATTAAAAGGTCCTGCGATTATCAAATAGGTCAATGCATTTTGTTTCAAAATAGGTATTGGTGTATACAGCCATAGAATATGTAAAATGCGAAATCATTGTAATAAAAAACGACATTGTTACGTGAGTGAGTTGGTAATCCCATTGTAAATAGGTTTTTATGCATGTTTGAGCAAATTTTTTGTTTCCCTCCCATGGGTAGGTGGTTTGACGCGTACTTCGGCCAAACGACCTAAAAATTCTTAGTTCCGCATGTAGAATGTTTATAGTTTAAGTTGGGTATATGTGTAGTATGTAGTATTGCATAATTTAGCTTTATGTGTAGCATGTGTCTCGTAAAGCGGAATGGAGCGAAATCGAACGGATTTGATTTTAAATTCAATCCGTTTGGGCCGAAGCACCGGGAGGGCTTAATCGGTTCCCTAGATGAATTGCTGGTATGCACAGAAATTTCTCTAGAAAACTGAAACCAAATCCTACCCACCATTCATGAGATTTTGACTTACTCATGAAAATTAAAATGTATCGCTAGTTAGAACGAACGAGTGTTCAAAAATGATGTGATGTCTTTATTTGCGTAATCGAGACATTTTCTATGAGATTGCCATAGAATTTGTGGCTGTTATGCGATTATGGACAGCACAGCACTGAAAAATATACACACACGTACATGTATACATGTGTATGCATGTATGAGTGTGCATGGGTGTATAGGTACGAATGAATATATGTTTGAGTGTTCTATGATGAGTCGGAAATTCTTCTTATACCTATGCTGCCACATTACAATTATTAATGGGCAGGAAGTTATAGTCAGTAGATGTGTTTCCTGTATCAGTTTCCTATGCTATTACTATTATTACTAATATTGCTATCGTTGCTGTTACTGTCACCTCTATTGTATTGTTTTGGATGTAATTATAATTTTTTTTTTTTTTTTTTTTTTTTTTCTTATTTCCCTCCTTTATTAGAATGATTTGCATGTCTTGTGACTAACCGCGTTAACGGTATTCAACTAACAACATAAAATGATCATGTATGACGCTGTTTATCTCCCAAGGGCCTTCCTAATGCTGATGAGCCTCTGTCGGAGAGTCCATCAAGTCGAACGGTGGCAACTCACCGGCGGCCTGCTCCTCTCCATTCTTGCGGCTGTCGTCGCGGTCGGACTTAGTGGATCACTCGAAAAGATTTATAGCCTCGATATATATCTTGTTCTGTCCATTGCCCAATGCTGGCAGACTTCAACTGAAATTCCATTTCTAACTAAATCTTTTTAGAGTCAAAACTTCTTCAAGTAAAAACAGGTATTCGATTCTCTGGCTGATTCAAGCGATAGCGAAGGGCTGTCCTCAATCATTTCCACTTCCTAAAATGGGGTCATAGTACATAATATATGGCCGTGGTATGAGGATTTATTTTTCGATTCAATACCATCCTCACAGAATTATCAACGTTGTTAACATCTTATTAAGTCTTGCTTTAGTGACAGCTTGCACTTAAGACCTAACACGGCATATATACATATCTCCAAGTGAAGTTCTTTTTGATCCACCTCATCCCTTCTTAGTTACAGAATCATTTCAATTGACCACGGTCTGAAGAGCATACCGACAAATCGGTTGACTACCGCTACAAATATGCAATTAATGCCACCGGGAATAATACGAGCGAGTACCAGTCCCCATTACATCGCATCTGCTCTATTTTTCGGAAGTTCAAGTAGTTTTTCGATAGTTCTGAGCGATAATATTGCTCTTGAATAATATTCCGCACAAAATATTCGAAAATTTACGCCATCAGCTACAATACTGCAAAGATGGTAGATAAAGAGGCGGCTGTGGTTTTTAATGAGCATAGGTTGTGGAACAGCGCTGGGTCAATCGTGATGACATGGGTATTTGGGAGATGAGTAGCGTCCAGCCTAGCGAGTAGTTAGTCGGTAGTAGCATAGGTGATGGACAGACATAGAATTCTCGTGATATTACTAACTTGAAAATTGCAATCAACATGTTGACTAAAAAATTCCTCTTTTCTTTTCTTTTCTTTTCTTTTCTGCCTGATCTCTATCGCTTCTTCTCACGGCAACAATAATGTTGCCGTGAGGGGAGGCAAGAGACCAGCCACAGATGACCACACTGGTGACAACGATGGAGAGGACGGCCGGCGTGGAGCCTGCTTCAGGTTTAAGATTGACTACGAACAAGATGAGGAAACAAACAAAGGAAGGAGAAAACAAGATAAGTACAAGCCATCTTATGCTATATTAACCAAGCACACAATTATATCAAGCCAAGTTCTGTCACTCTTCTTCCGCCCATTAATCCATAATCACCAATACATTATGGAGCTAGCGTAATCCGCACGGATTCTTTTAACATTATCACAACCACCTTATCTCAGCCCTGGACAGACTTGGCTCTAACTGCCCCACCTTGTGCTGCAAACAGAAACAGAAACAGAAATGTTTGAGCAAATTTTTTGTTTGAGTTTGAACCTAATATGAAAATTTACAAGGGTTAATGATATCCATGTATTTATGATTTGAGGCTAAAGATTAAACAAATATAAGATAATATCTGAAAAATACCAAGAGACTGCATTTTCGACGAAGAACTACACAACGTTGACATTGAAGCCTAATGCATACTTCATTATTACTTTACGCACTGCAAAAGTCACTAAAATAATCATAACTTTTTTTTATTTCCGTCATAGAAACGGAAAAACAGCATTAGGACTAACTTTAATGCGAAATGTATTCAAATTATCACTGAACATCAATATTTATGGATTGCGTCTTCATCAGAGAACGTAAGAAAACGAAAACCCCTATTTATCACATATTCATGGAAAAACCTGTCTACCTGTCTTGATACTAGCGATTTTGAATGTGACGAAGAGAATTTTCTGATCACTCGAAGTAAGTGCCTTGATGTTTCGAGTTGTGATTCAAATTAGTTCCACTTTTTTATGTTGGATAGCTTGTTAATTGGAGATACTGTACAAGTACAGACAAGAAGTGAATAATTTATCTCGTGGCAATAATTTGCGTACCTGCGGATATAATTCCACTAAAACACCAAATAAAGTATGGATTTTTTAGGGGTTTCGGGACGGCAAAGGAGTCTGCAACCCTAATTCTATTGTTAGTTTACACTAAAGCTACCATGTGGGGTCATTTGACCCATTTCGAACTCCCTGTTATAGTTTATTGGGAATAGCAGTAACTATGTTGCCTTTAGACTTTTATTTTTTTACATATTCGATACTTCGATACGATACGGGTATGAAATCCTCCACGTGGCCATACCTGGTAATAGTAGCCAAGCTAGGAGGTACGATGCTGGGTGGTTCACGGCTGCCTGATCTCAAAACCGCGGTTTTAAGCAGACGGCGGAGCCATACGGCCTTGCTAATAGGTAAGCCTAACATAAGTTATTTTAATTATTTTTGTTCGTTTTAGTTTATGAAACCTCTCCTGCTATATAGTAAAAACTTTGGCTAAAACGAGTTTTAATACTGCACATGGATACCAGACGAAAAAATAAATTAATTATTAGAAACACTTATGGAACCTCAAAGGACGCAACCATTCGAAGGGCTGCTGATGAGATTGTTCTATTTTTGTCAATATATGTATACCACATTTCTTCTTAATATCATATTATCAATTGTATTATTATTGATATCATATATGTGGAAGGCTGGATGATGGAGTGGATTGCCAACCTGAATCCACAGACTAACAGACGTATCACTTCGAACAAATTTTCTAACAAAACATCGTTTCAGACACCCCTAAAACTTGGAAAAAACACTTGCATCACCTGGTGTAGTCTTCGCGCTACGCTAAGCAGGTCGGTATAAATTTAGCAATGCTATAAACTTACTTGTATATTATCTGACAACAGCGCCAGCGCAGGCCAGTGGCGTTCTAGCGCAGCGACTGTTGTTTGAGTCTTGGCTTAAGGGGAAACCGAAAGTGGCTCAAAGATGGCTGGATAAATGGCTACCATTCGAAGCATGTATTGTTTTGCGCCTTAAAAATGCATCTGTATTGGAAAAGCACGCTTTCGCCACGTAATCAGTGCTTCCAGCGCTGTTATAATTTACTAAAACTTGTAATTCAATTTATCGATCTGCTATGTATCAATAAATGCTCAGCAAAACATAATTGCTAATGGAAAATAAATTTAACTGAACATATCGATCATTACGTGTTCATAAAAGCGACCAATGTATAATTTGGAATTAGTTAATAGATATTTGGTTACGCACATATTTCGTTGAACTAGCGATTTCCGAAAAAGCAGCAATACAGTATCAAACTTTCGTCACATCAATGAGCTTTTAAAGAGCTTTCAACTTTCGCCGCATCGATGAGCTTAGAGTGAAATAAACAAACAAAACGCAAACGCAGGAATCAAAAACGCAATCCGATGCAAGCGGATTAATTAAACATCCTAGTTATCCTACGCATTATTCAGTTGCTGCTGTTAATTTTGATTGAATCGGAATGCCTTGATAAAGAAAACAAACCCTTTTTCGGGATGTTTGTAGTCAGTGCGGTTGGCTGCGAATCAGCTGTTTATGTTTGCAAGCTCCGCTATTTGACATATTTACCAATACTAATGCAATATTCAAATAAACGTTTAGGTTTTTAACGAACACATGAGATGTACAGTACAGTGTTTGTCGCACTAACACAATAACGTGAGCCACTTTCGGTTCCGCCTTAAGTGAAAATTTGAAATAATCGTTTTTATTGGCGATGGAATGAGGCTTCAGTGTTACGTCTGTTAGTCTGTGCTGAATTCTTAAGGTCTGAAGCAAATATAGCAGTTCTCAATTCTCACAACCAAATCATCACGTGGGTTTAAGTTGGTACAGCGAAATTGATTATTCCATGGAAGGAACCTAATGCTGGAAGGCGACTCTTATAATCCCGGAATGCGCACAAGTGCCTCTGCTTGTGGGTCCGCCCAATCCCTTTTAGCCCTTCTATAACAGTATTAGTGTGAAATTCATTTGATAAACAAATTTAGATCTACTGTAATTCTACCTACATACACTGGCAAGTCCTTGAAATGATAGTGACTTTCTCCTACCACTACTACTACTATTCGATATTTCGATACGATACATTTCTTGTTGATTTAGTTTCCGAGATTTTTTGTAACCTGGCTTGTGTACCACAAGGGGTTATTTGACCCCCAGCAGAATATTTGCAGAATTAGCAAAGATATGTGTGTATCTGCGTAAAACTTTAATTCCAAAACTTATTTTTGCTCTTGGATCATGTTTGGTGGTGGTTTGAAAGTTTAGACTTGTATTAGGTTCGAGCAGCACGTTCCCCACAGTAAAATAGAAAACAACTTCCCCCATTGCTACTATCTAGCGTAGCAAAAGCTAATAGCACTGACGAACTGACATGACACTTAGAAGAAAATCCTTTAAAAACTATCGTCCTGCACATTTTGCTTGCACACTAGCACCCTCTGTTATGCATGTTGCGGAGTAGCTTGCATTTGCAGGGTTTTATGCTGAAGGGTTTTGTACATTTGATTGGTTTTATACTGAAAACTCAAAGCAACAATCGCGCGCCGCGGTGTGACCATGTTGCGAAACATGCTTTTTTGAAAAATGAGTAGTTTTTGATTGGACGATGGAATTATCGCGAGTGTCTCGTCTGTTTGTCTGTGCTAATAGCATGCTGATAGTAAAGCTGATTTAAATATTGCACCTGGTAGCAATTTAACGAGTCCCACGCAAATTCTTTTTTTAATAATAATTATCCTGTACTTACTAAATACATTGAAAATATGCTTGTCAAGCAAGGAGGGGTGCAATGTGGAGGTAATAACGAAAAATTGATAGTTCAAATTGCTAAATTGCAAACATGCGTGGTAAACGCAGAAAATAACCACGCTAATAATTTTCGCGTGGGACTCTAAATAGGTGGAAACTCCGCAATATTTAAAGCATTTAAATATTCGCCGTGATTATCTTACATCTCGCCGAATACTATTTCGCGGTAAACCAACCTAACGCGGAATACCATTTCCATGTGGAGCGTCACTGGAAGAATCAATGTGTTGTTGATAGCGAGTTTTGTGCAAACTGTGGGACCATGCTCCCTGCCAGCCACCTCGAATAGCAACTTGCAATGGTAAGTACACTCTTAAAAGATTCTACCTGTAAATAGTTCGGATTTAGTTAAAGCTAGGTTGAAACTGCTCAAAATGCCCTTAAAGTGTACAAACTCAAACTTTGGGTAAAAATTTCAACCAATTTTGGCTACTTGCTACCGATAATTGAATTATTCTCTATGACAAATAACGCAATTTTAAGTTCCTACTACCAATTTTTTGGTTGAAAAACTACTCAAAATCTGAGTTTGTACACTTTAAGGGCATTTTGAGTAGTTTCAACCTAACCTTAACTAAATCCGACCAATTTACAGGTAGAATCATTTAAGAGTGTAGAACAGTAGATTTGACAGTCCGTCACTCAAGCCATCTAACGTCACAAACAATGCTGATATTTTAATCGCTGTCCTGACATGTACCATTAGTTTTGTTGCAAAATCACGTTTAATCGTAGTCCGCCAGAAACAATTTCGTTTTGCTGTATCGTATGCTGTTTGGAAGTTTGTAAACAATTGGAATATCTGCAAGTTGAATTCTTAAAATTTGTCCAGTAACTGTCAAAAGATAAACTTTTGATCCGTTGTGGAGCGTCCCGTTGGAAATCCAAATTGGATTCCTGTAGCCAACAAAAGATTTTTATAGCGGCCTATGAAATGAAGGATATAATTTTGTCCGCCGAGTCGAAGTGGGTTACGCCGAGTCGAAGTGGGTATCGCAGTAAACAGCGGAAGAGAGCAGACACGAAGAGAATCTTTCATTTGCAGATACGTCATTATGAAAAAAGACCCGAGTTTTCGAGTTAATGCCTCTTCTTGATAGATCGGGCATATGAGACCTTCCAATCAGTCCGCCGGTAGTTCCTCCTCGGACCATAACAGCGTGCAGTACGCCTTTGTGAATTTCGTAAACACACTGGCTGAGCTTTTGATTTTACTCAAGGCCACACCCCTTTTTATACCCCAGTTGTGTTTACCCCTGTTTTTCTTCCGAAATTCACATAATGCAGAAAACAGCCAAGTTTGTTGAAGAGCCGTCTAAGCGTTTAGGAGTTATGGCAGGGGATGCAAACATATAAACATACATTGCCTTATATATTTTTGGCAAATGCAATTGTTTTTTAATCATTGAAGTTTTTGTATCAAAATTTAGACCAAACGAGATATATTTAATATATTGCAATGTATATTTCCAATTATTAGGGGAAGGGCGGTAAAGACGGACACTTGTCATATTTCATAAACAATAATTTTTTGAAGCAAATCAATGATGGGAAATGTTTCTATAGATTGAATTAACACTTTTGAACTAAACTGCCGATTTTTAACAGCGTAGCTGACAAATTTATAAGCAAAGCAAAGAAAAAATGCGTATATAAGCTAACCGATGTAATTTTGTGCGTGAATAAAATAGCTGGTAACTCGTTAAAAAACAACATATTCATGCTAAACCGACGACATTGCGTTAGTTTGATCTTTCACTGAATATCCATTGGAAACCTAGTGAATTTTTGAATATTCAGTAAAAAGTTATTGAAGTTTGAAAAAATGGTATCCAAGTCGGGAAAGACGGACACCCAACGGTAGGGAAAGACGGACACACTGATTTTGAACAAAATGGGTTCACAACAACGCCCAACAACGATTTAACATTGCAAATACTTCCATATTATATATGTAAAAGTAACCAGAAGTCATATAACAGTTGGAATGAGCCAACTTTTAGAAACGATTAATTCGTCACCAATTAAAATATTGAAGGGAACCATTCTATTTTCTCGCTCAAAGGGGGGATCGGGAAGGGGGTTTCCCAAACCAATTCTTTCCTAAATACATTATGAAATATGTTAATTTTTCTTAATACTGATAATTCAACAACGCGTGACACCTTTTTGCGAGTGTCCGTCTTTCCCATATCAAGTGTCCGTCTTTCCCGCCCATGCGCAGAAACTCTGATTTATACATGATGTTTATAATATTAAAAACCCGATTTAATCCACCTAGTGGTGAAAGGAACCTTTGTTATACGGTCTTACTTGGTATTTGAGATAGAAATCGACACGTTTTCGGAACATAATTCATCTATTGGTTAACGTTGCGTAATGCGTTGGTTTACATAAAATTTTTGAAAATTGAATAAGTTTACAAATTTTGAACAAAATAGGAACACTTTTAAATTTTGATAGATCCTTTTTTCATGTAATTGCTGAGTAAGGATAAGTAAGTTGTTATTAATTTGAGTAAGTGCAAATAAAAGTAAGTTGTAAGAGGAAATCTTATTCTTTAACATATACATTGCCTAGTAAAGGTCTTGTTTATAGGTTTTTGAACTATGCATAATTTCCTGTAATGCCATTCTATTTGATTCACATCAATAGAGTTTTCTTGAATAATTTTAATCAATTTTCATTAACCTTCGGTTACTCACGCTGTTGTATTTTGTACAACACGTGTAGGTTTTTCAACGCCATATTGTTATAAAGTTACAAATCGTTGTTTAACTAACGAATATTCTTCAATAAACTTATTCTGAGCAAAATGTCATAATTATTCAATGCATTAATAATTTAAATTGTTTGAAAAATAGATCAGCATAAACCGCCATCACAGAAACGAAACAATCAGCATGCGAGGTGTACCGCAATTGACCCCAAGTGGAATTTTCTCTCGTTTCTTCATATGGAAAAATGGTGTCTGTATGCAGCAAAACTAGCCAATGTAAAATGTTTAAAATGTATCCGTCTGCTGGTAGTCGAGTAATTCGTAGTCAAAATTAAGGTATTTTTTATAACGAAAGTTCTACAGTTCCTAAACAAGCAAACATAGAGGTATACTATATTCAGAAAAGTTGTGTATTTTTATCATTTGTACAATTTTGTAATAGATGAAAAAGTCATACAACAATTACAAAAAGAGTAAAAATATAAAAACTGAGTTTACAAATTCATATACAATAAATAAGATTTTTCTATCTTAGCTGTAGAGCTGGAAGGTTACTGTCTCTAGCAAAATTTCTTGTAATAATATGCTCTATAACTTTGCAGAGCACATCAATGTGTTATATTGACACTGAAGAAAAATAATTTTTTTTATTTCACTTTTAGGGGGATTAGTCAAAATTTAGATTCCACCAGACGATAGAGCTTTTAATTTCAAGAAACTATTCTAAAGGTTCGATAAACCTAAAACCAACTTTTCCCAGTCAAACCTCTAGTGCGCACGTTTTCTTTGGTTTGGGGTTATAGTGCGCGCGAGTAACTGTGTTGCAAAAGTTGGCGCGAGTGTTCGAGGGTTAATATCTTTTGACCGGTACAACCAATTCTTATGAAATTTTGCATATATATTTGTAGTGTCAAAACCTCTCGTTTGATATTAAAATAATTGAAATTAGGTAAATTATCTTGGTTAAAATCATTATAAATTATTGTTAATTTTGGTGTGGTGTATACGGTTGCTCATAACTTTCAAATTAAACGTCCAATCAAAAAACCATTCAATAGTGATCCATTAGCATATATTATCTTTCAAATGAGACTAATAGCGCATAAATCGGTTTGGCCATCTCTAAGAAACAGGCGATAATTATTTCCTTGTCAAAACAGGTTTTTTAAGCATAACTTTTAAACTACTTGTTTGTTTTCAATTAAAAATTTCTGAATAATTTAGCTTTAATAAGGGCTTTCATTTGATACTAAGATCGTTGAAATCGGTCATGTAGTTCTAGAGAAACCCGTGTCACGTATTTTTCACATTTTTGCTTATAACTTTTAAACGAAACGTCGTGTCACGAAGCAACTCAATAGTGATCTACTAGACAATAATACCTTCTAAATAAAAGTAATAGCGAACGATTCGGTTCAGCCATCTTTGAGAAACAGGCGATAGAAAAAATCATTACATACATACACACACACACACACACAGACATTGCTCAAATCGTCGAACCCTATCGATTGATATATGTGACTTGGCCCTCCGGGCCTCGGATCAATTTCGTGTTTTTCGACCAATTTTTAAACCTTTGTTATAGTATAACAAAGGTAAAAAAATTTCGGGTTTTAAAAATTGAAAAAGTACTATGCCCCCTTAATTTGTTGAACAACTTTGTCGAAGACACCAAACATTCTACACAATCAGGATCACGGATTATTCCATGTTGGAACTAATTAAATCAATTCCCATATGCTACGTTCGACCGCCCTTTCGAATTACTTTAGACCGTCCTTATTGGGAATGTTCTTATTCGAAACCACATTATTCGTGAGACTGCTATATATGAACTGTCGGTAGGAAAAACAACATAACTTGGAAACAAAATAGTTGCAATAGACTCAGTAAGAGTTAAACGGTCATGTTTTATAATAATACTCGAGGAGAATGGAAACAATGTAAATATACCAATCAGAAATAACAATCGATTAATTGATTGATGATGCAGGTCACTTCGGATAATTTATCAACTACCACGGCATTGTCATGCTCCACAAACTCTCGTGGTCTCGTCCAGTCCACGGAATGAAATTAACCACGCCTAATGAGCTGTTAAAGATATAACCTTTGTTGGTCACTTCGCACTTACTTAGCGTTACTTATACAACGGTGATAGCGGGTAAACCAGTTATACTAACATTGTTATGTGCATTATTGAAACAAATCATCTACAATATATGTTTGTTTACATCTGTTTGTTTTGCGGCAACGATTTACCGAAGACATGTGTGTTAAAAGGTTCGTTTCCAATGCAATGGATTTGTACTTACCCTTGCCTTGGCAATTTTGAATCAACAGCAAATAAGCAAAACTAGTTTGTGTGCCAGTAAACAGCGTACGACATAGGTATTTGTCTGCAGCGAGATACAAATACTGGTGCTTTGTTCTTTTCTGGTATCTATCCTCCAACCCAGTGGAATTTACTGCGTTCATATGCGAAGGATTGCTTTTGGGCCGAAAAATGCTTTCACGCTACATTCGTTTCATACATTCGAAATAATTAATGGGTGCTATCGTTGCAACAGTCTGCAATCGAAGACCAGCATACAAAAATAGGAACTAGCACTAAAGACTAGTATAATAGTTTAGTTTCTAAAAAAAATATTCAGCTAACCTTACGGCTAACCGAATTCCTTTCGTTTAATTCTTGCCATCAGCTACTGTACAACCACTTCGTTGATTCTGTTCCTTCGACGTAGAACGCCAGTTTGTCAGTCAGAAAAGGTAGCAGACGAGACACTCGTTTCAAGAATAATTTCTTGGTTGATGGCCCCAGTTGCAATGGAAATGTGCATTACAAGCCACAGGTACAGATAGCCTCGCTTTCAGATATTTATTTGCGCACTTCGACGGTTCAAATGCTTAAAATATCCACACTTTTCCTTACAGTTGTATAACACCGTCCAGAAAGCTGTTTGACATCGTAGGTATAAAAGGTGTCCCACATCAAATTGCACCACGGAAGAAACGCTGTAGAAAATTACCTAATTGACCGATCCTTTCCAAATTTTCAGATAATAAAATATAGCTCATTAGTAAGCTTTTGGCATATTTGTTTCATTCAACTTCAGTACCATAACCGTACAACCTAGCTACAGTTTCATCTGTACATAAATTCACTTTTTCTTCATGTCTTCCTCAGACTTGACCTCCTAGCGATGCTTCCGTAGTGCCTGCTTCATAATAGACCTAGAGCCTTAAGGGCCAAACAGAATGCTGCGCCAACGCGTCCGCCAGCGTTATTCTGACAGTTTCCCCATGGGTTTACTGTCAAATTGACGCTGACGGATGCGTTGACGCAGCATTCTGTTTGGGCCTTTAGTTCCGGTGCGCTGGAGGCGTTCATATCCTTGGGTACGAAAGTGACTCCGTTGGCTTCGTACCACTCCAATACATCCTTTTAATATTGGCACGAAGGTAGATCCGGCCAGAAGATCGTAGGGCCCTCGTGTTGCTTCGACAGAGGAAGCAGATGCTTCTGTAGACACTCGTTGAGGTAGATCTGCCCTTTTACAGTCCCAGTAGTCACGAACGGCACACTCCGTTTGTCACATGATGTATTTCTTGGCCAATTCATGTATTTCTTGGCAAACTATGAAAGTTTCTGCATCCTTACTTCCTCCGTAACATTAAACTTGTGCTGGGCGGTGAAGTACAGTAGCCCCGGAAGCTGCCAGAAGTCTGCCTAGACGTAAGTCTCATCATTCATGATGAGAGAGTTGAGGATTTTCCAGGTGCTTGCGCTAAATACATTCGCGATGTTGCTTTTCAGGTGACGCCTTTTTTTTCCAATTTTCGAAAAAAAGACCGCGATAAAAATAGAGTGTAAACAATACACTCCAAACTACTTCTACTCAAATTTTCAACAGAAAATACCCAATGGGTAATTTTCTGCAGCGTTTCTTCTGTGGTGCAATTTGATGTGGAACACCCGGCCTTAGTTCCAGGCTTTCTGGCTGTTCCTACGAAACTTTTATTGTATTAATGATTTGGCCACGTCAAAAGATTTTGGTAACTTAATGCATGACTAGTTCAGACTTTCGCGTTCCTTGGAGCAAAATGTTGATGCGCTGCTCTTCTTACTTGGACTCCATGTTGATAACTAAAAAGCAAAGAGAGGAAGCAATCTGCACGCACACACCTTCAAAATGAAGGGCTTTTAGGATTTCACGTTAAAAGTGCGATAAGTTTTAGTCGACCAAAATTTGAATTTTGATGCACAATTTCGTTTCAACTATCGATTTCATATCATATAGTTGTACTGTTTCGATTTTGACGCAATTTTCTCTCGCATATATGAGCGTGTGCCTTATATCTGAAAATTTTTGTTTCTTGCTTTCGAAGTTCCACGTAATTGTGTTTTTAATTCCGCAGTGGGAAAATTTAGGAACAATAAACAACCACGTATCAAATAATATCTCAAATTAGTTTTATTGTTTAACAGTTTCATTCTGCTCTCTTGCTTTATCTGATTTTTCGAACAATGTCAGATTATTTCTATTTCAATTGTTTTGACTGTTATAATTTTTGTCATAAGAAAGTTCCCATCGGAATTCAGTGTAATTTTAAGTTGAATCAAATTTATTTCTACTTTGTTTGGTTTTTGTTTCAATTTTGTCGTTTGGAAATTAAGGTTGAATTAAATTTGGCGCATTTTTATACAATCCGAATCTACTGCAAATTTTAGGGAAAATGGTCTTAGTTTTCCTTTTGTTATGTCTCAATTAGTGTGAAGCATTTTTTCATGTTTTTCGCCCATTTTTTTATTTTTGTCCAGATTGTTTGTCAAATATTCTCTCAATGTTGTCTTAATTTTTCCTCAGTTTTTCGCTCATTTAATAGTTGTAAAGGATCGAACAATTTGACAAATGCATAGCACAAGAATTGAACAGATGGATTTGTGAATTTGAAGTAAGTAAGTAACTTCTTGTTTATCAGTGCATTTTAATTCGATAACACTTAGTACTTATACACAGAAAATAACGAAAACAACTAGGGTAAACGCACCATTAGTGGGTAGTACCAGTAGTGGTGGAAACTCGAATTATTCCATTATTTTTGCAGATTTTGGTACAAGTTTGATATTTATCAAATAATACTGTTGCTGGTGCTTCGATACTTTTCAAACTTGTACCAAAATCTGCAAAAATAAAGGAATAATTCAAGTTTCCACCACTTCTGGTACTACCACCACTAATGGTGCGTCTACCCTATATAGAAACTATACTAGGAACATTTTTTTCTTGCAGTTAAAAACTATGCGATTTAGTTACGCTGACTATTCAGACGCACATCAATCCAATAATACTATCGCACTAGAATTGTTGGAAAAATATTACGTGCAAATTGTGCCCTTGATCGCACTGTTGGCCGACAGACGCCAGATTCGGAAGTTATAATCGGTCGCATTCAACCTTGAGTAGAGCCATACTGGGAATCTGTTTGACATAACCCAGAGAACACCATCATTGTCAATCTGCGTAGAAAAATTTAGAAGCTAGATTCGAGAAGATAAATATGCAACAGCAACATTTAGCAATCCTAAGTCTGAATAAGTGAATTAGATGTTCCACAACACAATATGTAGCTTTCCTTGACTAGGCGAGCACGGTTCAGCGACAGTGTTGGTTATGGATACTTCTTTATCCCTGATTTTTAAATTTTACTAATGTGTATAGAAAATCAAAAATAACTTACCGTTAAATCCGACGGATAAATCATCTTCTCATTATCCAAATGCACTATGCCATGATTATCGGCGTCAAACCCGTGTTTACTGTTCCAGCATCCGATCGAGTTTCGATTAACCTCTGTGTAGAACAGAACACTGGTGCCCTCATCGTAATCATGGCTGGCACTGTGAGTGTTGGGCCCTCGTGATCCCAGATGTCGAAACAGTTCACTGTATTCGTTTCTGAATCGAGACAATGTTTCATTCTTCAGTACACTGTTGGAAACAGCAATTTCACTTGTAGAAGCGAGCGCATGGAGGTACACTATGCGGTTTCTCGTAGTTGAATCCTGCCGGCCCCGAGCGATGGAAAACAGTCCGTCGTTCCAGACAAATCGTGAGCCTCCAACGTTGAATCGACCGTTTCGTGGTTCGAACGAAAAGAAATTGTGATTAAAACGCCACATTCTGTTAACGGCTAGACTATACACGTATAATCCTTGCCATTGGTAATCGGATATGTAGGCATAAGCCTGTTCGCATCTGTCTTCTTCTACATCAACTGTTATACCGGCCATTCCGTAACCAAGTTCCACAATAGTGGTTGGGATTTCGTATCGTTGAAGAGGACGGTCATTTTTCAGATTTAAAACCCACAGCGCTGGTCGTTGAATCTGTCGCTCATTGCCAGAATATTCCAAATAGCCGGTATCCACGAACCACAATCGGTCACATTTGTCGATTTTGGTGCGATATACGGACACAATCCGTCTTGGATCTGGTGAGTAATCCAACTGTTTGAAACTAATTAACTACGAGAAGCTCTTATTGACACTTAAGGGCTATTAATTTACATACTTGAAGTGCATTCGTTTGAGCGTCAGGATAAGCGAACACCGCTGGATTGTTGACCCCTTGAGATCTAACCATATTAATTACCGCAAGGGTTGCTGGAATTCCCGGGCTTCTTCTAGGAAACGTTACGAACAGTCGTCCCTTGTGGTGGTTGAGGCCCATGGGGACATTTCCATACGCGTTAAAGGTCTCGTTTGCTCCTCGAATCGTCGGGCTGTTTTGTTGGACTAAAGCAAAATCGGATAGAAATAATGTGGATCAAAAACATAGTCGATTAGAAATTAAGTACACACCGTTTTCTAATATCGGAGGGGCCAACTGTGTCCACTGGTAAACAAGTCTCAGGTTTCTTGCAGCAGCATGCATAAGCACAGTAATCAATACACTTGAAAATATTTTTATTTTATGAGATGCCATTGGAGGCTGGAGTGGCGCTGGTCCGCACTGTGTAACCGACAAAGCAATACTGTGCCTGATTGCTGGCATGTTTCGGTTATATAACCGTACTGTAAGGCTCTATGCCGTTGAAACAAATTGATATATCTTGCAGCAAGGCGGGCGGAATTAGTGATGTTATTTTTAACTCGGTAATATAGACTTATACATAATTTATGAATGTTGATTCGATATTTAAAACAAAGATATCAAAAGCTGGAAGAAGCTGCAATGGAGAAACGGAGTTACAAAAAATTCCTGCATTCGGCTTTCCAATTTTGAAGATATTTGGATGGTTCGTATACCAATCGATTAATAATAGCTGTATCAATTATGTGGTTTTCATTCAAAGATGGGATTTTGTAATTGATTACTGTTATCTTTACTTAAAATTGAACAATTTTAGTTAAAGTGTTTTTAAGCGTCTTAGAAGAATACGAAAATTAAATGAAAGAAAAACTTTTCAACGATTAAACTCCACTATTAATTTTATTCTGAAGCCAGCAAGTCGTAGGCGAAATACGTTTCTGACGTGAATAAAATTATGGAATTTAATCGCAAATAAATGTTTCTTTCCTTTAGCAATTTTAGTTAATTTACTCAAAATTCCATCCAACCACGTTCCATTACTTTCTGCACAACTTGTTCGCTGGATGCACAATTTTTTTATTCAGTTTGTTAAAAAAACAAAACAAATGAAAACTATCGTTTATAGTGCTTTCGATTTCGATGCAGTCCGAACTCCATAAATGACCTTTTGAAATTTTTATGGAAAGTCGAATGATTACGCAGATGCACGCTCCAATTGCACCTGTCAAGTTGGAGTAGTCATATAAAGGTGGTATTTATTTAAGAATAAAATATTCAGGATTTGACATTTGCCGAAGAAGATATACGTTCTCATGTCGCCTCGGTGTTTAGTGTGTTGTTCCTCCTCGATCTAAATCGGACACCACCAGTAGTAATCCGGCTTAGACATCCCAAGCAACAATGTAAGTTTTATTGTACACTTATGGTGGTTTGCACCGCCGATTTTAGTCTTGAATGCCATCATAAGAGTGTAATAAAACTCAAATTGTTACTCGGGATAGTTGCTGGGAACACATCTGTACAAGACACACATTTGATTCTATTTATCATACACATACATCATACAAGTTCAAGTTAGAGTTCAAGCCCTAACGTCAACCAAAAGGGGGTGATCTCTGACTAAGTGAGAAGGTCCAAGTATGGATAAATGCATAAATGGATTTGTATTTCTTGCATTATGCAAATTTGCGGACCTATAACAGATGTACAAGTGATACATACCAGCGTTACGGGACACTATGCCCACCCCACAAACCAATTCTTATTGAACCGAATCCCTGGCGTACAAGTGGAAACCAAAGTCCCCTTTGGTCACCAATTTTACAAGCTAGATGCCAACAATTTGGTGAAACAAGAGCCAATTTACACAGTAAAAATGGTTGCTAAATGTGTCCCGTAACGCTGGAATGTGTCAAGTGGTTGGACTGAAATGAGGGGATTTGTTGGCCATTTTCCTCTCTCATGTAAATAAACCTCCCCTTCTAAATAAAGAAAAAAGGCCTTGGGGCTTATTCTGCGAGGCGAGTGTCGTGATCCGGCAAATTTAAATTCGCTGCCATTCGCGTTTCGTTCGGTATTATTGGTCGCGGTCGAATCGAATGACGTGAGAGTGTCCCGAGGAACCAATCCCGGTATGTAAATCGATTCACATAACACCGCCGTAAATGCGAACGGCATTGCAATTTGCAATAAAACTTAGCCTGTCACGTCACTCACCTCGCAGAATAGGTCTTGTTTCTTTTCAGTATAGGAATTTACGAAAAGAGAACAGATGTACAAAATGTGACTAAGACACAAAAATGAGGATGGCCACGAGCAAGATCGGGTAGTCAGCTAGTATGGTGCTAAAACTACCCTAAAACCCCATACTATATTATGTTTTTTAACATCTATATGTATTAAAAGTGTTTCTATATGTTGTATAATAGTCACATAAACGCATCTGAAAACGAACGAGGAGCACTTATGCTGAAAGTGGCAATACATAAGGCATTATAAAGCTATTAATTTGGCAATAGTCATCACACTTTTAACAATTCCATACTGATAATGTTAATAATGCTGTTTTTATTCTTACTAAGGAATGACTTTTTCGTAATCACCAACCATTGTAACGGACGGGTCTAGTTTTGACATTTAGTTCCGATTATTGCCTCTCGCGGTGTTAGTCGCCACACATGAAAGTTATATCTGTTTTCATCCAGCCGTGAATAAAGCCAGGTAGGCAAATTGTTCGCCAACACCCAAATGATTCCGTCAGCATCGGCCTATGGGACAAAAAATGCGCTTTTAAAAAACGAAACAAACTCGTGGAACGTTCATGATCGTACGTTAAGATCCCCAGGGTAGACTAGATGTTGATGATCCAGGAAGATTGTGTCGTAGTTCTCTGCTGTAAATTCATTCTGCAAGATACGTATTTTGAAAGACTAGAAGACACACCAGTCTACTCTTACCTTAGTATTCCAGCATCCTATCGCATTTCGGTTAACTTCGGCAAAAAAAATTACACCGGTTTCCTCGTCAAAGTAGTGCATAGTCGATTGGCTGTTCGGACCACGATCACCCAGCAGTTGAAATAGGTGTTCGTAGTCCCCGACATTAGCCACCGATTCGTTTTGCAGTATTTGGCTGCTGGTAGTAAATTCCGATGTGCTCACCATTGGATGGTAGTAAACTGGTCTCGCCTTCGTTAACGGATCTCTTTTACCCAGTGTGATTGAAAATATCCCATCATCCCACACAAAGCGCAAGCCTGCAACGTAGAAGTTGGCCTTTTGCGGGTTTTGCTGAAATGAGGTATGTTTGAAGGCCCACATTCGATTTGCTTCAAAACTGTAGACATAAATGGCCCCTTGAACCAGATCAGGAATGTATGCGAAGGCTTTATCGCAGTTCTCAGTATCTACGTCTACCACCAAGCTTGCCATACCATCACCAGGTTGTACAATTGTTTCTGGAATCTCAAAGCTACGAATTTTTCGATCCCGTATAAGATCTATAATCCACAACTGCGGCCGTTGTACTTGTATGGTATTGTTGGGATATTCCAGTCTCCCGGTATCAACAAACCATAGACGATTGCAGTGATCTACTTTGGAACGGTAAACCGAAACGATGCGTTTTCGGTCTGCATGGTAGTCACTCTGCGATAAAAGACCTTTGTTAGTCGTAGTAAATCGAAATTATCTGATACCTACATGTAGTTGGTTGATTAGGTAATCGGGATATGCTCTCAATGGTGGACTCATGTCACCTTTGGCGACACTGGAAATATCGATCACGTTTAGCGTAGCAGGAACTCCTGGAAATCTTCTTGGAACAGTGATGAACAATCGACCCTTGTGATGCGTTACTCCCATCGGGACGTTTACGTAACTTGCAAAAGATTCGTTTAGCTGGGATGTCGGATTTTGTTCATTGAAAATAATGTCTGCTGCGTCTGCGATTTAATAGTTCGAAACAGATCAAAATTTTGCGACCAGAAACGGTAGAGATAAGAACTACCTGCTAGGACATCCTTTTGGTGAGCAAGCTGTTTCCAGTGAAAAACTTCTTGAATTTTTTCGCAATAGGCTATCGGGATAAACAACTCTGCTGTAGCTATCAACAACCAGAATTGACCCATTCTGGTCCTCACACATACACCGCTCATATTGTGGCAACTAAAATGAGGTAATATTTTTACAAATATCTGTATTGAACGATTAACGGAAATTTTACTATATTATATATTTAATATATTGCGCATGAGTGGTAATACTCTGGAGTACACTTTAGAATATAGAAGTAGGATATTTTTTATATACTCAGCTACGTTGTCGTGCAGTGTCCGTAAATGGTACAATAAAGTTATTTATAGGACACTTGGATGCGAATGATTGGAATGCGGAAGTCACATGAAGCGAGACGATTTTCTACACTTGTCAGGTAAAATCGGTGGGGGTTAAATTCACCAATAACAATTGAATAATTATTCAACTAAATGACAGGGCAGGTCATTGCAGAGAGCTATCAAAACAGTTGCACTAGAAGCTCATGAAACATGAAACTCCTACGAATACAATTTACAGAACAAAACCTGATCACTTCACATCACACACGTTCAACGTACCTACCTCATTCAACGGTGGTAGCCGGCAAACTACCTGTAATTGATAGTAAGAAGGTGGATTATAAGCACCATTCTTCAATTTACATTTAAAATGCATGTTTGTTTACGTTTCTTTGCTTCGCACTCACGATCAACTGAACACGCTTAGTTTGAGGGATGATTAATGTTCGTTTCCAATGGCTCTTTCATTTGCTCCTGCCCTTGTGCTCGCGATCATTAATTAACGGCAAAGTGAAGCTAGTTTGCGAGCCAGTAAACAGTAAATTATGAATGAATTGTCTACTTAGGGATACTTTTAGACAGTGAACGCTAACCCATGCAGTGATTATTTAACTGGAGCATTACTGATCATGACATCACGGCCACCCTCAAAGGGTTTATATTCCGCATCTGACGAGACGTGTATCGTCCCGAGATTGACATCCCATGGTTCTCTAAACAGCTAACCTGGAACATACGGATTGAACGCGTGCAACGCAGATTCATCCGACTTGCTTTACGACATCTTCCTGGGATTCATTCGGATAACTTGCCCCCTAATGCAGATGGATGCCGTTTACTGGAGCTTGACACACTAGAACGTAGACGCAAAAGACAGCAGGCCTTATTTGTAGCCAAAATTCTCAACGGTGAAGTTGACTCGCCAACGCTATTAACCGTGCTCACTTTCCGGGCATCAAAACGACCATTGCGTTCAACGGGATTATTGCAAACGCAGTTTCACCGGGTTGCATTCGGTTACAACGAGCAGAATACATTTGAACTTTTGCGAAGGTGGAAGAACTGTTCAATTTCGGTGAACCAACGCACTTGTTTACGCACAAGCTATGTAGTTTTAATTTTATTTAACTTAAGTTTTATTCATGTACACAAATTCAAGGTTAGATAAATTATCCCAAATTTTATTTATTTAGGGTTTATTTCTAATTCCCGTCGTAGTAAGGAAAACCACTCTAATTTTCATGATTTCTTCGGTGGATTTAATGAATACTCCAAAAGTTCTGCTGCTGATTTGACTCAAATACACTTACCTTCTGATCCGTGCCCTTTGAATTCCCTAAAAAGCGATTATTAAAGCATTTTATTCAAATTACGCAACTGACTTTATATCTTAAATTCGTCGTACCGTTTTAAAATCCGTCCATCAAAATTTTTCATCGTCCGAACTAAAAATCATAATAATGTTTACGAAGCTAGCGCGCATATATTTGTATAAAACGGCATGACAAATGTTATTCTGCAAAATTTCTGCAGGTCATACAAGTTTTCGCAGCTGCAGAATAACGACAATGCGTTGCGTGAGTTATTTTCATTTTATGAATGGCGGAAATTAAAACGATTAGTCGATATTTTCTTCTTCGTCGCACGAAAAAACGTAGGAAATTTGGCTGGTAGGACTTCTTTAATGAAAAATGGCATTTAAATAAATCTCAGCTCACTTAGATTGATCGCGTATGAGAGGTAACAAATTAACTAATTTTGCATTGTATGTCATAAAAATCGCTGATATTTTTATTAATTTGTGTTGGATAGGACGGGAATAGGCAATTACGATGAAGCAGCAACATACCCTATTAAACATAACTTCCTATTTTTTCATGGTTCTCCTCGTTGGAACGAAACAAAGCAACCACAACTCAACTTCAAAACCACCATCGGAAAGCTGTGAAAAAATGCTATAAGAAGCATTCATCAAGTTAGGTGTGCAATGGCAACACAAATTATTAAAAATATCAGCGATTTTTATGACACACAATGTATAGTTACTATATATATATAGTTCGGCGAATAGAAAATCGGGAGCCAAATAAACGTCAAAAGCGGAGCCAAAAGCTTTTCAAAATCCAAAATGCAGGAGTAATGTTAAAAAAACACACTTTATTTTCATATAACTAGTCATTTTCAACACCCGCCAGTGACTATTTTTCGTAAAAACCTGCACATTTCACCATAATTTCAAATTTAATTTCATAAATCAGGGATGCCAATTCGCCTGGTTTTCTATCCGCCGAACTATATATATAGTAACTATAAAAATTAGTTATTCCCCAATATGTTAATTTGTTGCCTCTCATACGCGATCAATCAAAGTGAGCTGAGATTTATTTAAATGCCATTTTTCATTAAAGAATTCCTAGCAGCCAAATCTCCAACGTTTTTTCGTGCGACGAAGAAGAAAATGTTTACTAATCGTTTCAATTTCCGCTATTTATAAAATGAAAATAACTCACGCAACGCATTGTCGTTATTCTGCAGCTGGGAAAACTTGTATGACCTGCAGAAATTTTGGCCGCTCATGGTGAAAACGGTGATTTTTTTTATAAAATCCAATATGGCGACCAAATCCAAGTTGGCCGCCAAAATAATTTTTATTCCATTTGAAAGCCCTGTTCTTCTTCTTTACAGAACCGGGCCATTTGTTAGTTGTTTCATGGCAAATTTATGAAATATCACATGATATAAATCTCAAGGTTTGCTCAAAATTCAACTTTTTTTGAAACTGTTAGGCCCCTTGGCGAACGAGGGGTCCACTATTTCGAGGTATCAAAAGTGTAATTGTTATTTCAACCATTTTCAATCAATTAAGCGCAAAATTTCCAATATTTGAAGACCTCAAGAGTTACTCAGGGTGTAAATATCCAGGTATCCAATAAGTACTAACATTTGCAATAAATCAACCTTTTATTGGCTTTTAAACCGCACGTTATTTTACATTAGCTTTCTGACTACATAGCTATTGTAAATGCATCAATTTTTGTGCCTTGACGACCGTGGGGTCCACTGTTTCCAGGCACTAAAAGTGTAACTCTCATTTTTTAACAACTTTCAACCAATTCAACCAAACTTTTGTACTTGAAGTTCCAATATTTGAAGACCTTGCGTCAGTAGCAGCCCAGTTTCAACGAGAATTACTCTTAAATTTTCGACGAACACAGTTAATTAATGGTACAGTACTCATATCCCTTAAGATAGAAGGTTTACCAGCTCGAAAAAAACCTAGAGCAACCTTCATAAGGTGATTACAGATGATTAAGATAAATATAAACATTTAGACTTATTTTCGCTTTTTTATCCATTCTATTAACGTAAAAATTGTGATTTTGAAAGTTAAACGGTAATTTTTTCTTCATCATTCAATGCGGTCTAGCAAAAAGGGCCGACCTGGATCGATGCGATCTCGATTAATTTCGGTGGTCAATATATTACTTAACATCTATACAAAATTTGATTTGCTGCTTTTGAGCAGTTTTTACGTTGACCTTTGAAAAATGCATATTTTTTTTAGAAAAAATGCCTATAGCTACAGAACCAAAGGAGATAGCGACTTGATTCCTTCAAACAAAATGTGCGTTTTCATTGGATGTGAAAGTGCTCAGAAGGCAAGATTTGTGAGAAATAAACACAAAAAGAGATATCAGGAAAAGACGGATTTTGTTGGACCACCCCGTCCATAAAACTTTAAATTGCTCCATCCTATCAACCATCAGAGATAGGACTTTTATTTCTTTAGCAAAGTAATTCAAAATTTAATGTTATTTAACTTTGCTGAACATTTTATTCAGCTAACTTAAGCCATATAAAAGTTTATGTTTTGCACTCGCTAACTATAATGGCCACCCTAATGTCAAATACACCACAAAATGCGAAAGTTGAAATAACAAATTTTCTCCGAAGATACTATATACCTAGGACTAACGGTTTTAACCAAGGGACTGGCAACCCTATCCCTACTCAATGTGTTTGACCGTAGCCAACATCTACTGTCGGCGTGGGTATTATTTGCAAAAATCTTGCTAAGATTTGAAAATACTACCCATCTGCCAGCATACCGGCTTTGCAGAGTGAAACGAACAGAACGTATAACGGTGACATGCTGTTTCATTTACGCAAATGGTTAGATGTTGACTGGAAAAACATGGCTGCCTAGCAGGACCGTGGTTTTAACGTAATTACTTTTGTCTACTTAGATTTTGGGTTTCATCCCACAGTGCGGCGTTAACCAACGTGATGCGGTTATTACGGCAAAGCCACTCGCTCTTTTTGTAGATGGGACAGACTACACCTTTCACCCACTCCTCCGGTAGTTTCTCCTCCTCTCAAATCCTAGAAATTATCCAATGAAGTGCCGTTGCTAGCGGTTCTTGGCCATTTTTGTAGAGCTCTGCCGAGAGTCGATCCTTTCCGGCGGCTCTATTATTCTTCGCTCTGTTCACACTTACCCAGTATTCCCACTTGCCCCGGGGTACATAATTTATTTTACAATTTATCCAACCTTTGTGCTGTTGGTAGCTGAACGCCTGGATGCTTTCTAGAAAACAGTACCTTACTGGTGGTATGCGTCGGGAATCAACGGAGTTCGAAGAACGGATTTCATTGATCATTTTGAAAGTTATGGTCAATAACTAAATTTTTACATAGCGGTTTTTGAAAACTTGAAAAATTAATAAAATGGCAACCATTTTTTTTCAGAAAGAAACTGATTTTTCATCAAAATTCAATTGAATTAAATTCAATCAATTAAGAGACTAGTGCGGTCTTTCGAGCGGGACGCTCCACAATGGACCATATGCTCACATTGCGACAGATCCTGCTTTAAAAAACTTGCATGCAGACTATTAATGAGGCATTTCAAGGTGGCATACGATTTAGTTAAACGAAACGAGTTGTGCCGGAATATATTTGAACATGGTTGGAGGAACAGAACTGATTAGATTGATACACTTGATGGGTCAACGTGAACTGTCAAAATTGTGGGTGAGATCTGAGATCAGACTCGTTTGTGATGTTAAATGGTTTGAAGCAAGGTGACGAGCTATCGAATTTGCAGTTCACCATTGTGCTGAAAGGTAATATTCGAAGGGCAGAAAGTTTTCTTAATCTTCAGCATTGTAGGTATGTTCATTAGAGTGTCCCAAAATAGCACTATGTCAGAAAACCCGGGGTGTCAGCACAACAAAACTTTTATATGGCGTCAACATTGGTTGACGCGATAAAGGGGTCGCACATTTGAGTTTTATGAAAAACTTGCATTTTTCAGGAGTATATTCGAAAAAAATATTTTTAGAAGTGTTAAAGTAGGTGAAACAAAGTACTTAACTATTTTTACACAATTATTGAGATGTGATACATTCATAGAAAAGTTATGGTGGCATGTCTGGAGTCATATTTGGTTACAGAAATTTATTAAATTTGATAAAATTTTGAAATTGTCGATATTTCATTTAAATAAACGTTAAAATAGGGTATCAAACAGGGTCCCAGAGCAACTTAGCTGTACTGTATAGATGGGAAATTTTATGGCGAACAGTTTTCTACAAAATCAATCAATTTTCTACATCTCACGCTTAGATATCATTTTCGAGCAAACCCAGTTTTCGAGATACGATTTTTGAAACAAAGTACCTAATAAAATAAATACGCCCTTTTTATAAGTGATTCTTGAGCTTAAATGGTGCCAAATTGTGTGTAAAGTTCATATTTTCTGTTATCAAAAACGTAGGTGACATTTAGAATACATAGTTCAAGTTTAGTCATTCAACTCTTTCACATGAAACTGCTATAATTTGAAAATTACAGAAATGTGTTTTGTTTCGCCTTCATAAAATCGTAAATATCTCAGCGAGATTTGGACATACGTCAATACTTTCTTCGGCAGAGTTGTTCGTCATGAAATTTCCCATCTTTGCAGTATAGCTACGTTGATCTGAGGCGCTGTTCGATACCCTGTTTTGACGTTTATTTAAATGAAATTTCGAAAATTTCAAAATTTTGTCGAATTTTATAAATTTTTGAACTGAAGTTTTTGGAGCGTCTTAGTAGAATACGAAACCTGGAAATTGAATAAAAAGAAAACTTATCCAATTCAATTCTACATAGTAGAATAAAATTGGATAAGTTTTCTTTTTATTTAATTTCCAAATTTTTGTAACCAAATATGACTCCTGACATACCACCATAACTTTTTTATGAATGTATCAGATCCCAATGATTGTGAAAACTTAGTTAAGTACCTTGTTTCACCTTCTTCAGCATTTCTATAAATATTTGTTTGACTTTGCTCCTGAAAAATGCCAGTTTTTCATAAAACTCAACGCCATATAAAAGACACCCTAAGTTATCATTTGAGGGGTGAGCCCCCGGGTTTTCTGACATAGTGCTATTTTGGGACACTCTAATGTTCATGTGTTTTATTTGCGTTAGTCGTTAGTTGACATAAAAATATTCACTAGCATGAAACTCGCATTACGGCCGAGCGGGACGTTTGTTGCCATCTTGTCCCCAGCCACCGAAGGGACCACCTCCAGGGCCGTACTTGTCCTTGTACTCCAGGAATGTAACGCGATCTCCGCCGGTACTTTCGCCGAAACGCTGCACAGCATCAACGTTAGCACGCACAGTTGGATCGCACACTGTACCCTTGATTGCCTCCTTAATGTTAGCACGCCAAATGTGGAAGTTGAATTCTTCCAAATTCAGTTGAGTGTACAACAGTTTGATAATTGAGTTAGACATAAACCACACGTAGCCATCGTTGTCAATCTGTAAAATAGATAGAAATAAGGATATTGTTCTCTCTGCTAACTAGTATGTTAATGGGTTATCGTAGATACCGCAAGATCATTCGGGTAAACTATATCGGCGTCATTCTTGTAGATGATGGCCATGTTCTGCGGAGCAAACGGCTTTTTCGTATCCCAGCAGCTGACGGCGTTTTGCTGAATCAATGCAAAGAAGATTACGCCGGTTTCACGATCGAAAGCATGAATGCTAGATTGCGATTGAGCTCCACGATATCCAAGCAATTGGAAGTCATTTCCGTGGTAGCCTCGTCGGGAGGCCGTTTCATTGCGCAGAACTGCTGTAGATACGGTGAACTCCGAGTTACTGGACAATGCGTGGAAATATGCGGTGCGGAATTTGGTCACCGGATCAGGGTTACTCAGTGCGATTGAGAAAATACCGTCGTCCCACGAAAACGGAATGCCCTGAATACGGAAATCGCCTTCCAGCGGATTTAGGAAGAAATAGTTATGCAAGAAGCGCCACGACTTTTGATTTTGGTAGTCATAGACTAGCATACGATAGGTTTGTAAATCGGATATGTAGACGAATACTTTTTCACAGTCGTTCGGGTCGACATCCAGGGTAATCGATGTGAGTCCATAACCACTGTCTACATCCTTCGCAGGGATTTCGTACCGATGAATCGGTGTGTCCGTTTTCAAGTCGACTGCCCATATCGATGGGCGCTGAACGATGGTAAAGTTTCCTGTGGATTGAAATTGACTGGTTACTGATGATGTTTTGGGTAATGAATGTTTGATGCATATAAAATCTGGATCTGAATCTTATTGGAAATTTGTGAAACTTGGAAATGTATGAAAATACTATACTAGACTAATATTAGACCAAAGACACAAAAACAGCTTTAATTAATAATAACCGGTCACCTACTAACAGCATTACTAAATAATTTGTAATGTACGTACAGTACACAAGGTACAATTTGCATCTTTATGCTAATTTGGTTCCAACTTTTTCACTGTATCGTTATAACACCAAGCAGGTTGAATGAATATTTATTTCGTTTTGTTATCTTGATAAATTGAATTGATATTGTTATTCGTTGGTATCCCGATCCAAGAATAAGCGTAGTGAAGTTCACAAAACTAGTACAATGTCATCCACGATTCACTGAAAAGATGGAAAGCTGATTTGTGCGAAATTGTTTGAAACTGCTTAAAACTTGAATATCATGAAATGTTAATGCTTCAAGTTGCCTCCTATCGGTGCTTTTTTTGCTCAGAAAATGCCTAGAAGTCTTGAAAAACAGATGTCCGACATTCCTTTTATTATTTCAGCATTACGTATTCCTTATTGCACTACTTTTTTCCGTTAAATATTAAAAACACTATTTAATTTTAATTTATTTAAAGTGAATAAAAAATTTCATAGAAAGTTTTTACAAGAAAATAATCATTTTATACTAAATTTCCAATTGAATTTTATACTAAATTCAATCAGTTCCAGGTTTTCTGGTAACATTATTAGTTAAAAATGTAACAGGAGGCTGCCTTTTGCTGAAAGTTTGTTGCACAATTTGAAAGTCGATGCCCTACTTCCTTGCAAACTGATTGCAAAATCGCTTAATAGTTTAATTAATGTCACGGGAAATATATATTCAACCGCATAAAAAAACCTGTATATTCTCGGAACCGGTTTCCTATTTGCGCAAGAAACGCATCTCTTCTTTTGTTTGTTTGTCCCGTTGGAGTGCTCTCTTCCCAATGAGCATAGAGGAAACATTTTGATAACCTTTGGTAACCTTTAACAAAATTTTCTATACATTCGTCAGCCGACTTTCGAAACAGTAAGGAGTAGTTTTCACCGGTCGAACGCGCTGCTAATCTAATTTACTATCAGCAAAAGAAATTTCCAGCCATCGAACTAAAAACATAAATATATATTAAAATACCATACCGGGGATTTCCATCATTCCTGTGTCGATAAACCACAAACGGTCACAACGATCGACGCGTGGACGGTAAACAGTGACAATACGGTTTGCGTCCGGTTGTAGATCAGCCTGTTGAGTAAGCAAGAACGAAAGAATGCGTGAAAATTTGATTAAGTAAAAAAAAACTAGTTTTAGTTACTGCGATCGAGGATACCTACTCGCAGTTCATTCAGTTCAAAGTTCGGGTATGGCCTTAGCACGGGGTTTGTGTTCGGAAACGGGGGTGCAATATCAACTACATTAAGCGTCGATGGAATTCCCCACCGACGACGAGGAACAGTGACGAACACGCGGTTTTTATAGTGCACCCCGCTCATCGGTATGTTGTTGATTGGGATGTAACCATCTGGAGCATTTATCACTAAAAAATATTTATTCCACTTGATGATGCTTTCAAAAAAAAAAAAAAAATATTTCGAGTACTAACCGCTCTCCGGTAAATCGAATTCAACTTTTTGCCATTTCAATACCTCGTCGACAGCTCGCTGATTTGCCGCTAAACATATCCCGGTGAAAGTTGTTACAAACAATAATGCAAACCTTATCATTCTCATTTTTGGGGATATTCCCACACTTTCTGAAATCACTTAGCAAACTGCCTCGACTAGTTTCGCTTGTTCGAGGCGTAACGTTCTGAAACCGACTGACGACGATCTCGAAAATATGTCTGATTATATGTTTGAGAGGCATCAAAGCGAAGAGAAAATCACAGGCAGGGGGTTCGGAGCTTCCGACTACACTCGTATCAAGTGAAATTAAAAAGATCTCTTTCCAAATTCGTTCCGTAACCATTGGGTGGCATAAAGAGGTTATCCCTTCTCTAGAAAGCTTTGCACGTCCCTTGAGTTATCAATTCAAAAAAATTTATATTAGAATTTAATTGTCTGCAAAGGGTCGTTTACATAAATTCTAAACTACGGAGCTGGAAGCAAATAAAAAATTCCGATAATTTTAGTTTAATCATGAGAAAGCATCAGAAATCATCTCGGAGGCATGATGTTGTTTCCAATATTCAGAAAACATTTTTGTAAGTAATTCTTGCTCGACGATAAGATTACCCATTAATATTAACAAGTATGACATCTACTTTCCCCGTAATTTTCTTCAACTTCTTGTTCGCCCTTTATAATTGTCACAAAAAACGCTAAAAATGATTTTGGGCTTGGCTAATTTTACTGAAGTTTCAAATATGTCACCATTGTTCATCTATAATCAATTAAAGCTTGCTTCATTTAGAATTGGAATAAACTTTTGCTCATATTGTAGCGCTCTTGGTGGACGGATTTGGAAGTTCTTGGCGCCCACGTGTCGGATATTTTGTTAGCTTCACCTATGTTTTTTGACATTCCGCAAAACGACTGTATTTTGTGAACAAACAACATGGAAGCCGTAAGAAGGGAAAAAGTTGTGCACAGTTATTCCAGAAAATCCATTGATGTCTGCATCTAGGCTAACTAAGCAGCTGAAATTGCCCAGAAATACCGTATGGCGCGTTATCAAACGGTATCCAGCTTTTTAAGAGCCATAACGGCGGACGTATTCGTAGTATTTGAACAGCATTTTTGACATTTCCCTAATACATCGCACGTTTTCTTTCCGCGCGTTCAAGGTACTAAACTAAACTAAACTAAAGGAATGTACGGAAAGAAAATGTGCGATGTATTAGGGAAATGTCAAAAATGCTGTTCAAATATTACGAACACGTCTGCCATTATGGCTCGTAAAAAGCTGGATTAGGAAACATTGACGACGATTCGGAAGCCTCAAGCTAATCATCGGAGTGAAACTGTCTAGCCAGTGTTGAAAGATTCATAGCAGCAAAAAACTCAATGAGATTTCAAGCACAAGAAATTTCAACTTTGATTAGAAGCGCCGAACTCACATATGAATTTCTCTCGCTATTATATGCGATGTCTCTGTTGCTATGCGATGTGAACCAAATTCAGCTGTGAGCATTTTGCTTACTTCTTCCACAGCTGGCATTTCATACAACGAACCAGAGAGCGAAAGAGAATTAACCGCCAGAGAAAACATCATCTGCGAAAAAAGCTAGCACACATTCATGAATGAAGATGGCAAACAAATTGGCAGAATTTACATTTTTCCTTCGCGGGAATCGACATTTGCTTAACTAGAAAGTAAAAAGCCTAATAAGAATTAGATAAACATGTAGTTTAAATGCGTGTTTTAGTTTAACTTTACGATTTATTTAGAGATTTATTCTCTTACGCTCAGTCACAGTTACGTATCGCACGAGAGAATGCCTATGCTGTTCAACAACGAATTTGTTTGTATAGGTGTATAGCTCCGGGTAGCAGTTGAAGCAAAGCAGAATATGATCAAGCGGGAAGAAATATGTGTAAGTTTTGTGCTTCTTGCTATGAAACGCGTGAGTTTTTTCTGCAATCAAGTTGACATGATTCACAGTAAATTTTGATTTTTGATGAGTTTTGAGATTTCGAGTTTTAACATCACTGCTGTCGGCCGGAAACTGCGTGGTAAGATTTTGAAGACCATCAAGAGGAATCCCAATCAGTCAGACCGTGATTTAGACATAGTACCGTGAGGAGAATTCGACTCCGGGAAGGAGTCGTATCGAGCTAGCAAAAAGCCAAACCGAACCATAAAACAGAATAGTGTGGCCAAAATCCGTGCTCGAAAGCTATACGACCGGGTGCTAACCAAGTTCGACGGATGACTTCTGATGAACGATGAAACCTATGTCAAGGCTGACTTCGGGCAAATGCCAGGTCAAAAATTTTACTTGGCAACGGCTCGGAAGATGTCCCAAGCAAATTAAAATTTGTTTTTGCCGACAAATTTCCACGAAAATTTATGATTTGGCAGCACATTTGCAGCTGTGGCAGAAAAAAGTTGAATCAATATATATAGAATGCCAGTGTCGCTGCAGTGCTCGTGGTAAACATCACACATTTGAAAATTACGTATTTACATTGTATGCGCATATGTGTGAGTGATCGATTCGAAACGGGAATCTGATTGTCAAACTAAAAAGGCAACCCAATAAAAAATCCTTCTGCTTTTCCGTAAATCACGTAGGATAAATCACCCGATTTGGTCGTTTTGGGGTATTTCGTCGGCAGGAAAATTTTCTATTGGGCAATTTGACAATGTAGTTCCCGTATCCAAGACACGAACCAGCAACATGTTTGCCACCAAAATATCCATGAAACACCAGCGACACTGGCATTCTATATATATTGATTATACTCAGAAAAACGAAAGTTTTCGTTACAAATAAGACAATAACGTCGCAACTGTACCAAAAGGAGTGTCTCCAATAACGAATTTTGCCGTTCATTCGATCCCACCACCCGTGATGTTATGAGCAGATTTGGTAAGCTGTCATTTCAGCAAAGTCGTTCGAGAATAGTATGCAGAGAAAGGGGTCCAGTTTGTTCCGAAAGACCTTAACCCACCCAATTGCCCCCAGTTCCATCCTATTGAGAAATACTGGGCAATCATCATTTTTAACGAGTAGGGAAATCTGGTATCAGACACCTGAGAAGACAACTCAGGGAGTGGGGTTTGGTATCCCGACCCCCCTACTGGGGCGTGTGGATCCAGACCCACTAAAACCCTACTCGAGTCTCCAGCCTCAATCCCCCCTGGCACCACCTCATCGCGATGCATCGGTATTACTTCAGGAAGGGGCTATTATGCTTAACGCACACTCTTAGAAAGCTACTGGACTATGGTAGTTAGGCTGTTTATTCGCCGTTGATCGGCATTCCAGCGGTTTTGTAGCTCAAGTACGATCTGGGTAGCAGCCGCATTGACCGCTCCCCAGACGTCCAAGCTAGAACACATCCTTTGGTCCGCTCACTGCCATCATGTTGCTTCTCACGCTCGCGAAACGAGAACATATGAAGAAAGCATGTTCTGCAGTTTTCTCAACGTCCACGCATTCGGGACACGCCGGGGACTCCGCATGCCCAAACTTGTGCAGATACTGTCTAAAACAACCATGCCCTGACAGAATTTGTGTCAGGTGGAAGTTGATTTCGCCGTGGCGCCTGTTGACCCATCCGGATAGTTCCGGGATTAGTCGATGTGTCTTCCGGCCTTTGTGGAATTAGACCATGCCCGCTGCCATGTGGTCATCGAGGCCGATTTTGTGGTACTCCGTATGACTCTAGTTCCACGTTGGTTGAAGCACTCTAAGTCCTCGCTGATGATGATACCAATAGGCATCATACCCGCAAAGACGCAAATTGCGTCATGTGAAACTGTGCGATACGCACTCGCCATTCTTAAGCATGTGAAACGATAGGTGCTTTCCAGCTTGGCTAGATAGCTTTTGGTACCTAACGCCGATGACCACACCGGCCCGCCATACCTGAGTATGGACTGGACCACGTTGGCTAATAGCCTTCGCTTGCTGCCATATACCGCAGAGCTATTAGACATCATACGAGACAATGCCGAAATATCTGTGGAAGCCTTCTTGTAGGCTTGGTCGACGTGTTTCCCGAACGTGAGCTTGTCGTCGACCATGACTCCACAGCACTTAAAACGTCATATTAGATGAATATTATTTTGTTGTCGTTTTAGTCAAAATAAACTAAATATTTTTATGGTAAAATTTAGCTTAAAGTGATATGAAATTTTAAATTTTATTAACTGCTACAAGATTTATATAAATATATATATATATTATGGTTGTAGCCAGAAATGTTGCCTAGGGAGTTTTACAAAAAAAAAAAACTGACCTCACCTAACCTTAAGCAGTTCAGTTCAGGAAATGGGGAATTATTTTCAGTTAAAAGCTATTTTGGTTGAAATTGAATGTTCTTTATTTGACAAAAGACAAATGTTAAAATTTTGCCTTCCAGCAGGCATCGAGGTACGTTGTATTTGTATGTTCGAATCTCGGCTGGGAGGAGCTGCAAGAGTTCATTAGGATCTAGTCTCTTCGAGATGCGGCAAGGCTCGAGATAAGCTGGCAGTCCTGCATGCTTTTCAACATCGCTCTTGAAGGGGTGATCCGTTGAGTAGATATCGAAACAAGTGGTTTAATTTTTAGTAAATGTAGCAAACTTCTTGTTTACGCAAGTGACTTTGATATTGCTGTTGCAGTTGAAAACCGTAATAATGACGTGCGACATTTGGTTTTATTCTTGTCCTGTGTGCTCGCAACTACGTCGCACGTGGTGCGCTTCCAACAAATATTTTTGCTGTAGGGTAACCAACCTATTTTGGACCCCATCAGCAGCTGTACATAATTTGGACACTTCCATTTGATTTTGCTGTAAGTGTCCAAATTATGTACAGCTGCTAAAGGGGTCCAAAATACGTTGGTTACCCTATACAGCAAAGTTTCGTTAATTGGTGGTTCGTTAATTGGGTGGTTCGTTAATTGGGCGTTCGCTAATTGGGCTATGTGACAACTTGAATGTCAAAATTGTATGGAATTTTCGAGTTTAGAAATTTCTAACAACTGTCAGTCGGCCCAATTAGCGAATCAGCTGGAGTGCAGTCGTGGCCCAATTAACGAATTCAGGCTGTATTTGCTTATTAAGCGCTTGATTCCTGAACATTAGCTATATAACGGTTGAATAATCTACTGTTCAAATAGAATGTTTGTTGGGCTGTATAGCGCACTAATGTGCGATCACAGCGCACCACGTGCGATGTAGCAATCGCCTCTCTGCAAAACTCTCTGCCTTATGTGCATTATCGAAACTCTTCGAGCTCGTTGTGATCGTGCCAATTTCCTCGTTCTTTCAGCAATACGTCGCTGACGAGCAACACGGTTTTATGCCCAAGCGCTCAACGTTTACCAATCTATTAACGCTCACTACGTATGTAACGGATTGCTTTGACGACCGTTCCCAGACAGACGTTATCTTCACTGACCTCTCCGCCGCTTTCGACAAGCTGAATCATCAAATCGCCGTTGCAAACCTGGGCATTGAAGGGCCGCTGCTTCAGTGGTTTAAATCGTGTCTGTTGAACCGTCGTATTAACGTGTCTACCAATGGGTTCACCTCACCGGCTTTCACCGCTTTTTCTGGAGTTTCACAAGGTAGCCATCTCGGACCGTTGGTCTTTCTTATTTATTCGTCAACTTAATGCTCGAAGGTCCTTGGCTTGTGTTCACCGACGACCTGAAACTGTTTTCGAAAGTTAACGATTCATCGGACACTCTCGCACTCCAGGAGCAACTGTTGATGTTCGTTGGATGGTGCAAACACAATCGCTTGGTACTAAACTCCGACAAATGTGAAGTGATAACGTTCTCGAGAAAGCTGAATCCTAATAATATGCGATTACCGATCATCAAGTGTCCTTTATGTCGTGTAGATTGCGTTAAGGATCTTGGGGTACAGTTGGACTCTAAATTGACTTTCAAACAGCATATTTCATTCGCTGTTGACAAGGCCTGCAAATTGAATACAGTCGTATTTCGCTGGTTGTGCCACCACCTCGGCCCAACTAGTGAAAGTGATTCGTTAGTTGGGCCAACTGACAGAAGAGCAATTTTTCATGAGGGGTGCATGCATCGTTTTTTGTTCGTGTTGTAATTTTGTAAAACGTTGAATCGATATTGAGCTAATATCTTGGCTAATATCGAGTTTTTTGTGTGTTTGAACCATAAAATGAGATGTTTGATTTGAGAACAGGAGTAAAATGCACATAAATATATATATATATATATATATATATATATATATATATATATATATATATATATATATATATATGTATATATATACTAGCTGACCCGACAAACTTCGTATTGCCACAAATTAACCTGTGTTGTACATAAATCATGAATCTCGGATGATCTTTGTCACAATCTCGAGTTTTGCAAGCCCCCCAGTGGGCGGCACTTCCGACGGCGGGTCACCGGCAACACTCGCGACCGTCTCGTCCTGAATGATCTAGTGTTACTATAGATAGTTTTTGTGGTCTTGTATTGACTAATGTTTTATGGAAGAGTCTCGAATTTCTCGAGTTCGATTAGTTTTTGAGTTTCGCAAAAATTTCTGTTTTATTTGTATGAGAGTCCATATCCCCCTACCACAGGGGTGAGAGGTCTCTAACTATCGTAAAATAAATTCAAGACTCCAAAATCTCCCACATGCCAAGTTTGGTTCCATTTGCTTGATTAGTTCTCAAGTTATAAGGAAATTTGAATTTCATTTGTATGGGAGCTCCCCTCTTAAAAGGGGAAGGGGTCGTAATTCACCATAGAAAAAATTTCTGCCATGTAAAACTCCCACATGCCAAATTTGGTTCCATTTGATTGATTGGTTCTCGAGATAAGAGGAAATTTGCATTTCATTTGTATGGCAGCCCACCCTCTTAAAGGGGAGATGGGCCATAACTCGCTTTTTAAAGAAGAGGGGGGTCTCAGTTCACCATAGAAAAAAATCTTGCGTTCAAAACCACTTACATGTCAAATTTGGTTCCATTTGCTTGATTAGTTCTCGAGTTATGAGGAAATTTGTTTTTCATTTGTATAGGAGCCCCCCCTCCTAAAGTGGGGAGGGGTCACAATTCATCATAGAAAAAAAATTTGTCTCCAAAAACACCCACGTGTCAAATTTGGTTCCAGTTGCTTGATTAGTTCTCGAGTTATGAGGAAATTTGTATTTCGTTTGTATAGGAGCCTCCCCTCTTATAGTGGGGAGGGGTTCTAATTCACCATAGAAAATATTCATGCCCTAGAAAACTTTCACATGCCAAATATGGTTCCATTTGCTTGATTAATTCTCGAGTTATGAGGAAATTTGCATTTTATTTGTATAGGAGCCCCCCTTCCTAAAGTGGGGAGGGGTCCCAATTCATCATAGAAAAAAATTTTGTCTCCAAAAACACCCACGTGCCAAATTTTGTTTCATTTGCTTGATTAGTTCTCGAGTTATGAGGTAATTTGTATTTCGTTTGTATAGGAGCCCCCCCTTTTAAAGTGGGGAGGGGTCCCAGTTCATCATAGAAAAAGTTTTTGTCTCCAAAAACACCCACGTGCCAAATTTGGTTCCATTTGCTTGATTAGTTCTTGAGTTATGAGGAAATTTGTATTTCGTTTGTATAGGAGCCCCCCCTCTTAAAGTTGGGAGGGGTCCCAATTCACCATATAAAATATTCATGCCCTAGAAAACTTTCACGTGCCAAATATGGTTCCATTTGCTTGATTAATTCTCGAGTTTGAGGAAATTTGCATTTCATTTGTATAGGAGCCCCCCTTCCTGAAGTGGGGAGGGGTCCCAATTCATCATAGAAAAAATTTTTGTCTCCAAAAACACCCACGTGCCAAATTTGGTTCCATTTGCTTAATTACTTCTCGAGTTATGAGGAAAATTGTGTTTCTTTGGTACAGGAGCCCCCCCTCTTAAAGTGGGGAGGGGTCCTAATTTACTATAGAAAATATTCTTGCCCTCGAAAACCTTCACATGCCAAATTTGGTTCCATTTGCTTGATTAGTTCTCGAGTTATGAGGAAATTTGTATGGAAGCCCCCCCTTTTAAAGAGGAGAGGAGTTATAATTCCCCTTATAAAGAGGGGAGGGGTCTCAATTTACCATAGAATAACTTCTTGTCACCGAAGACACCCACATGCCAAATTTTGTGCTATTTGCTTGATTAGTTGTCGAGTTATGCAGAAATTTGTGTTTCATTTGTATGGGAGCCCCCCCCTCTTAGTGGGGGGAGGGGTTTCTAACCATCACTAAAACCTTTCCTGGCCCCAAAAAACCTCTACATGCATATTTTCATGCCGATTGGTTCAGTAGTTTTCGATTCTATAAGGAACATACGGACAGACAGACAGACAGACAGACAGACAGACAGACAGACAGACAGACAGACAGACAGACAGACAGACAGAAATCCTTTTTTATAGGTATAGAAGAAGAAGATATATCTATACCTATAAAGAAGGATTTCTGTCTGTCTGTCTGTCTGTCTGTCTGTCTGTCTGTCTGTCTGTCTGTCTGTCTGTCTGTCTGTCTGTCTGTCTGTCTGTCTGTCTGTCTGTCTGTCTGTCTGTCTGTCTGTCTGTCTGTCTGTCTGTCCGTATGTTCCTTATAGAATCGAAAACTACTGAACCAATCGGCATGAAAATATGCATGTAGAGGTTTTTTGGGGCCAGGAAAGGTTTTAGTGATGGTTAGAAACCCCTCCCCCCACTAAGAGGGGGGGGGCTCCCATACAAATGAAACACAAATTTCTGCATAACTCGACAACTAATCAAGCAAATAGCACAAAATTTGGCATGTGGGTGTCTTCGGTGACAAGAAGTTATTCTATGGTAAATTGAGACCCCTCCCCTCTTTATAAGGGGAATTATAACTCCTCTCCTCTTTAAAAGGGGGGGCTTCCATACAAATTTCCTCATAACTCGAGAACTAATCAAGCAAATGGAACCAAATTTGGCATGTGAAGGTTTTCGAGGGCAAGAATATTTTCTATAGTAAATTAGGACCCCTCCCCACTTTAAGAGGGGGGGCTCCTGTACCAAAGAAACACAATTTTCCTCATAACTCGAGAAGTAATTAAGCAAATGGAACCAAATTTGGCACGTGGGTGTTTTTGGAGACAAAAATTTTTTCTATGATGAATTGGGACCCCTCCCCACTTTAGGAAGGGGGGCTCCTATACAAATGAAATGCAAATTTCCTCATAACTCGAGAATTAATCAAGCAAATGGAACCATATTTGGCACGTGAAAGTTTTCTAGGGCATGAATATTTTATATGGTGAATTGGGACCCCTCCCAACTTTAAGAGGGGGGGCTCCTATACAAACGAAATACAAATTTCCTCATAACTCAAGAACTAATCAAGCAAATGGAACCAAATTTGGCACGTGGGTGTTTTTGGAGACAAAAACTTTTTCTATGATGAACTGGGACCCCTCCCCACTTTAAAAGGGGGGGCTCCTATACAAACGAAATACAAATTACCTCATAACTCGAGAACTAATCAAGCAAATGAAACAAAATTTGGCACGTGGGTGTTTTTGGAGACAAAATTTTTTTCTATGATGAATTGGGACCCCTCCCCACTTTAGGAAGGGGGGCTCCTATACAAATAAAATGCAAATTTCCTCATAACTCGAGAATTAATCAAGCAAATGGAACCATATTTGGCATGTGAAAGTTTTCTAGGGCATGAATATTTTCTATGGTGTATTAGAACCCCTCCCCACTATAAGAGGGGAGGCTCCTATACAAACGAAATACAAATTTCCTCATAACTCGAGAACTAATCAAGCAACTGGAACCAAATTTGACACGTGGGTGTTTTTGGAGACAAATTTTTTTTCTATGATGAATTGGGACCCCTCCCCACTTTAGGAGGGGGGGCTCCTATACAAATGAAAAACAAATTTCCTCATAACTCGAGAACTAATCAAGCAAATGGAACCAAATTTGACATGTAAGTGGTTTTGAACGCAAGATTTTTTTCTATGGTGAACTGAGACCCCTCTCTTCTTTAAAAAGCGAGTTATGGCCCATCTCCCCTTTAAGAGGGTGGGCTGCCATACAAATGAAATGCAAATTTCCTCTTATCTCGAGAACCAATCAATCAAATGGAACCAAATTTGGCATGTGGGAGTTTTACATGGCAGAAATTTTTTCTATGGTGAATTACGACCCCTTCCCCTTTTAAGAGGGGAGCTCCCATACAAATGAAATTCAAATTTCCTTATAACTTGAGAACTAATCAAGCAAATGGAACCAAACTTGGCATGTGGGAGATTTTGGAGTCTTGAATTTATTTTACGATAGTTAGAGACCTCTAACCCCTGTGGTAGGGGGATATGGACTCTCATACAAATAAAACAGAAATTTTTGCGAAACTCAAAAACTAATCGAACTCGAGAAATTCGAGACTCTTCCATAAAACATTAGTCAATACAAGACCACAAAAACTATCTATAGTAACACTAGATCATTCAGGACGAGACGGTCGCGAGTGTTGCCGGTGACCCGCCGTCGGAAGTGCCGCCCACTGGGGGGCTTGCAAAACTCGAGATTGTGACAAAGATCATCCGAGATTCATGATTTATGTACAACACAGGTTAATTTGTGGCAATACGAAGTTTGTCGGGTCAGCTAGTATATATATATATTGCCCTTTGCATTGAAAGTTGGATTTTGAGCACACTTGTTCAGTCACACATTTTGTAGGTGAGAAAAGTTGCCAAAATTTCGTGGTAAAAACCCATTAATCTTGGTTGATTCCTATTTCAATTCTAATGCTCACGTAGAGTTGTTATCGACGCTACGAATAATATAAAAATAGTTTCTTAATACATAATTCCGCGCATAATTCATAATTTGAACAAATATACAGCATATATGAAATAAATGAAAAATTAAATACTATTTGCTTTTCCTACAACTGGTACTGGCGCCACTGCTAAATCAAATGTCAGCTCAGATGGGAGAGTTGTAATGATGGGAAATGCCGATCAGAATCTATAACGATTATTGTAGAGTGACTATATACAGAGTGGCGACAATGTCAAAATTGGAATGATAATTATCTGTCAGTGTCATTCCAATCGAGCAGACGACCTATCTAAAGCGTATGCAGGAAAGAGAAAGAAAAACCTTGGAAAACCCGCATTGCATACATTTGGGATGACTTGTCGCCACTCTGTATATAGTCACTCTAGATTATTGATAAAATTTTCTTATCGTTAATAATTAATAACGATAATATGAAAGTATAAGCAAAAATACGTAAGAAATAGAACAAAAATGTTAAAATAATAACAAGCCAAGAAGAAGATTTCACTTTAAACCCTCCAATTTTCGATACTCTTCCGTGACGATAAAGTTTGATGGTATTATCGATATAAGATTACTAGCGATACTATCAGTAGCACACTTTTCATCACAGTTTTGAAGGTTGCACTTTATAAGTGTGCAGTCCAATTGAGTGTGAAGAGCGCAATATATTATTTACTATTTGATGGGGCTTTCAATCATTGGTTGGTTCGCTCCAATGAGTTAAATATATTGCTACGTCAGATATGTAAACAATAGTCCTGTACACTAGCTGCGAAGTCTGCCGTATAAAAAAGCTACTCTTTCAAAAAGACCAAAGTAAGCTGATGTATTAAAGTGCATTTGGATCTAGATTTGCATAGTTGTATAGACTTAGCCGACTCCGAGTTCAATTATTCAATACGTTCAGAACAATGTATCGGAAGCTACACGACTTGAATTTTTTTAACAAAGTTAATCGAAGTTTGGTGAAGCGAAACGGGTACCTATATGTGGATTTTTGTTTTAAATTAACTGAAAATTTCAAAAAAAATTTATTGAAAATTAATTAACGCTAATTACAAGTTGATACGCTTTTGCTCACCCCTTGGAAGAATTGATGTCTGATTGTCAGTTCTAATTTGACAACCAATTTTGACATTCAGTTTCGCTTTAGTTGGGCGATAGCCAACTAAAACGAAGCCCAAGTATTAAAGGCCCAACCAGCGAAATTCGACTGTATATACACCAAGCATCGGCAAGCAACTTTATCATGAGTATTGACCAAAATGAATGGTTTAATTCGCCACATTGAATGAGCCGCTTCCATTCACGCTTCATAGCATCGCTGAATATACACTAACACTACTTTAGACTATTCTCTATTACGGGAATACTATTTAGGACACTTTCTGGCATTCTCGGATATATTATATCCATTAAATCGGCCGCGTTCAAAGTTCAATATTCAATTTTTAAACAAACTTGTTCATGATGAGCTATACTCGTGATAAAGTCAAATGCCGATAAATGCATCATCGGCAACAGAAGCGAATAATGTATGTTCATGAGGGACGTTCATCGATTCAAATGTTAATTTTTTCGTGAATTCTCCAACCACTGATTAGGCTTCGTGCACAATTACGTAACGCTCAGAGGGGAGGGGAGGAGGTCAAGCTAGCGTTACTTTTTGTTACGAAGGGTGGAGGGGGAGTCTTGAGAAGAGTTACGTAACAAATTTATCAAATTGAAAAAATACGAAATTATTTTTTGCTGGATAAATCTGAGCAGCTGAAAACCGTTGGCCCACTATGCAACATGGGGTGATGCTTAATTGCTGTTTCAGCTGTGTAGCTGTAGATTTTAGCCTCGATTCTACTTGAGCAAATCCATTTTGATCAAAATTTTTGTTCTGAACTCAGACTTGGTTGTGTTAAATCATACAGTTTGATCTGAATTCAGAATTGACATTCTGATCATAGTAGTTTTGATAGGAATGTAGAATCGATGCGTTTCTTGAGTTTGTAAAACTGAAAAAAATTGAACGGATTGTGCGATTTTCGTTCAATGATCGGGGGGGGGGGGGGGGGGGGGAGGTTTAGTTAACGTTACGTAACTTAAAGGAGGGGCTATGCCAAGCGTTACTTATTGTTACATAGGGGAGGGAGGGGGTCAAAAAACTATAATTTTTGCGTTACGTAATTAGTGTACCACGCCTTATGCGTATCGCCAAAAACTTCAATGATGTTTATAGACCAAATCAAGGTGACGTCATCTGGCAGATACTGGCGCCCTTGTTTACAAACAGACCGCAGAGTCCAAAAAAGTTTCACCTGTTTAAACGACAAGTTTGTCGTTTGAACCGAGTTTAAACAGCATTAGGACTAAATTTAAAAGCCATTATGAGTGTAAAATGTAAAAAAACACGCTACATTCGCTATAAACGGAAAAGAAAGTTTTCTAAAACGTAAACAAGGGCGTCAGTATCTGTCAATTGACGGTATGATGATTTGGTCTATAGACGTGGTCTATAACAAAACGGTATGATCACGAGGCATAAGCAAGCGTATACGAAGCTGACAATGTACAAATCCCTTATTAGACCACTACCCATGCTCACTTGCCCTTGCGGACGATATTTGGCGGAGTACAAACTGAAAGAAGAGAGTGGTGGAGGTGTATGAATCAAGGGCAACAGACACTGCTTGGGGAGATTACCAACATACGTTTGGTGAAAGTCGGTAAGCTACGGTGAACCGGACACGTCGTAAGAAAAACGGTTTTATTTGTCCAAAAGTTTGAATGCAACATATGTAACGCTACACGCAAATAGTGTTTTTGACAATGCTAATTTACGGTAATGGTAATGCTTAATGATGTTTATATAAGTGTTATAACCATGCGAATTACTGATATGCCGCTATCTGGTACTAGCGATGCCGAGTTACAGCCAATATAGGGTAAATGAGGTATTTTGGCCCATGCGTTATGCGGTGTCTATTTTGGCCCATTCCATTTAATTTTGTCATGGTGGGCCAGAATGAAGAGCGCGTAACGCATGGGCCAAAATACCTCATTTACCCTATAAGGTTATGCCGAAGACCCCTTTAAAAAGTAATGGGGTAGTAATGGGGTCTTCAGTTATGCGTTAATGCTTATGGTTACTTGGGATTGCATATGAGCCGTATTGCCAAAGCCAAGAGGAAACGTATTAAGTTTTTTTTAATTTGCCCGGCCAACCCCGTCAATTGCGATGACGCTTGATCAATTTTTAATGTGAACGCATTCAAATTACCGGGGTTTAATAAAAACTCAGATTGAAAAAGTGGTAGGCGGTATATGCGTGAAACGGTGTTGCTACCTGCCAAGTTTGTTCTATTTGTGAAGCAGAATAGAGTGACTTGTTAAAGATTGCAAACGATAGATAATATTTTAGACAAATCTTCGTAAACTTTCCATGAGAGTACATGAGGTTGATTTGCGCTTCTGCTTACATAGCGAACGGACTAAAGGCCCGCGCAGAATAAGTACTTTAAGGTAGCGGTTGCGTAGATTTGACAGATTATCTGTCAAATTATATGGGTGAACTGTCAGATAAACGCACACGCAACCGCAAAGTATCAATTCTGCGCGGGCTTTAACCATAGGCCAATAAACGCAAAACTAATGAAGCCCATACGACTCCTATACATTTGGCTGTCCGAACTAGGAAAATGATGATCAGTTACAATTTTTCGCTGGACGGATATACAAATCAAAACATTTTTTATTTAAATCTCAGTAAAATGAATATTGCGAACATTAAATTTTCTGCGGCGGGTTAGAAATCTTATTTACTAGCTAGCGCACTGGTGGTTGCAAATTAAATGTGCACTTAGGACAAGTAAATTGAGATCTGGATTTAGTTTAGGTGTGTATGGTTATGTTTATAGGTGCGGGACCGAAAAATTTAGATCCAGATATCTGGATGAAAGTGTTCTACTTAGCTGTTTAAGGTAATTTTAATGGTTTTAAGCAAAATTATAACAATGTTTTACCCAAGGCATGCTGAATCAATGTCCTTATTGTTTAGTATTTATTATGTAATAAAATTTTAATAGTTTTAGATAAAATGTAGGCAAATAAAAATCATAGTAAGTATACATGTTATTTTCTAACCCAACCATAACGTTTGATTGATTCCAAAGCGCGTATTTTAAAAAAAAATTCAAACTCGCTTCTGATGATTTTAGTTTTCTATGTGTTTTGACAGCTTGAAATAAAAATATCATCATTTTTACCGCGGCGCCAACTACTTGTCGAATGAAGCTTTTGTTCGCCTATAAATATAACTATAATATCTAACCTTTTATAGGACGGGACTTGGTATTTTAAATTTAAGAGACCCACCTGCCTGACTCGTGATCGTTAAGCATTCAAGAAAAAAATGTGGTTGCTAATTATTATCAAGCCACAATGGGGGTGCACGTTTTGACAGAAATTCGTTAAATGACACACGGCGCTACCAACCGGTGAACGCACGGGCGAGAAAATAAAAGAAGACGGCAAAAAGTTTTTTGTGTGTGCCAGGTTCTTGTGAGTCGAGGAACAGGAAAAAACTTTTTTTCTGCATTCTACGCCTAGTTAGTTTAATGTGTGTACTTCCACAGAAGCATTATTACTGGGTAAAGTAAAATAGGGTGCGAAAGTTTAGGAGAATCGTCCGGAATCCGCTAGTTTGATTGGAAAAGCACGGGAAAAAGTAGCGGAAAAATCGCGACTCGCGACGACAGCAAAGTGTGGCCCGTGCGTAGTGTAGACGGACTGTAGTGCGGTGCGGTAAAAAAGATGTCTTCTGTCCTGCTGCATGAAGCCTCAACAGCAACGGCATCGCTTGAACTGCCAAATGGGAGTCCCGGAAATTCTGTCCTGCAGCCCGTCTGCAACGAGGACACTCTCTATTGGCAGCAAGCGCTGGAAGCATTAGCACAGAAGGCGATTGTTGGCGATACAATGGATGCTGCTGCGAAAAAGAAAAAGAAGCAGCCTTCAGCACTGGAGGAAGAACAACATAAGGATGGGAAGCAGCAGTCAAGTGTTGGCAGTAGTCCGTGTCCAGCAGTGGCCACCGTTTCAAGTAATGATTGTGACGAAGAGGTTACTGCTGAAAGCGAGGAAACGGAAGAGAACTGCCAGGCTAGCGGTACAAACGATCCGGAAGCCGAGGAAGAGGAGCAGCACGATTGCAAACTCTTCCGGCTGAGCTGCTGCTGTGCGCCCTGTCTAAACCATCGGGAAACTATTATACAACTGTTTGTAGAGGACTTTGAATACAATACGCTATGGGAAAGGTTGCAGTTACTGATAAAGAAATTCTATGATTTCATACCGGAGTGAGTATTGGATTTTTCATTGAAATTGGTTTATCAGTTTTTTCTGCGGCGACATGTTATGTTACGGATGCTGTGTTGCCAGTTGAAATGTAAACAAAACAAGTTCCGGAAAAAGAGAGTTTTTGCAGTTTTTGATGAATTGAGGATTGCCATAGTAGAACTTGGGAGCCCCTATAGGTTACTCAGTACTAGCAACTCTCTTAACTAATTCTATCCGACCAAAATTGTTGTTTTTCCAGAGCTTGATTTCGTTTTGTATTTGGTTTTTGTAAGATAGCGCGTAAATTTTAAAAAGGAATGTGTAAGATTTGGTAAAGATTTCGTAAATAAAATTTATACTTGAATGTACTGTTGGATGTAAAATTGAAATTCAAGATCTAAAATAGTTTGCTTCAGTTCTTCCATGAGGTTTACACGGGAAAAATAAAGCAGACTGTTATAGTCATAAGGCTTACTGTGTACTGTTGTAAACGTGAAATTGAAGCAATACATTTACATTTGCTTGACAGTTGTTCCGGTTGTTCCTCTCATTCAAGTTTTTAAACAAGAGTGTTCACCTACAGAGACTATAGATAACAGAGGCGCCGACACACTCAAAATCCGCTAAATTTTGAAATAAAATGGAAAGTACCATAATAAATAAAGGTAATTCTCCGCTTTCGTTCAAGATTTAGTGGTTTTTGAGTGTCTCGGCGCCTCTGTAATCTATAGTCTCTGTATGTTCCCCTCTCATATCCACAAGACCCGGCTTTATGAATCTGACGGTCTGAGCCAAACATAACCGAGAGAAAAAAAAAGGATTTTCAATAATTTCCCATCTTAACGCATCTTGTATCATGTAGGTTATTCGGAAAATCACAAGCAAGCATGGTTTTCTGATGAAAGCAGTCCGCCCATAAGGACAATTTGACAAAACATCACATCCATGGAATTAACGAAGAACGTTTGCTTCATTCTGTGAAGCTCAAACTTAATAATGTAAATCGGAAGCTCTATCGGAAGCGGAAACTTAAGACTCCCCTGTGCGACCAATATATGTTACATAGAAATACGCTGAACAAATTAATATTTTATGTTTTTTTAATTAACGTTCAAATAACAATTTGTTGGTTGTACATATAAAAATAAAACATTCTTTCAAAATAGTCGTTAACCTGCATCTATAATATTTTTTGATAGTGTTTACTTGCCAGAATCCTTGCAAATGTATAGGCCTTTTAAAATAGCTAGCATAGAAAAATGAACTCTCGCTTGGTTTACAACTTTTTATCATTTTTGATATTGACTTATACTGGCCAAGTTAGTTTGAACTTCTTATTAGCGAGTAAATGCGTTTTTGTGAAGAACGAACATTGGAAGAACTAGGAAAAATGATATGCAAACTGTGAAAAGTAATTAACTGTCAGGTAGGACTCGCTTCCTTTGTTTACATGTTAGTCCTAGGCTATTTGCATTTGCTTATCTTGCCTTTGATTTAAGACGTCGAAATCTATTCAATCCCTGTCTCCTTCTGGTTCTTTGACATTACTTGTACGATGGTTATTTCTATGACCGTAAAACTCAAAACCCTATTCTTACCAATATCGATCTATTTCAGACAAGACGACTCGCAGTTGTATAGCCGCTACATGCAGCTGATGGATAAGTCGTCGCTCAAATGGTTAACCGATGGACGGATCAATACGAAGAAAAACATACAGATATCGCTCGGTTCCAATTTGCCCCTGTCGAACGAGATGACGTTTATTCTGGTGTTTAGCATGCTCTACACGCGGGATCCGCATCAGCTGTTCGAGTTGCTCTGTTTGCAGCTGCGGTCGATTGTGCGGGCCTACAGTCAGGGTCTTCAGGATTTGATCATTGAGTCGAGTGATGGAGAATTGCAATATAATCCCTCGGAGTTGCTCAATTGTGAGTAATCGTTTTGCTGGATTCATTACTTATTGTTTTATGTTTTTATTCTATCCCTACAGATATTCTCGATGGTTACGATAAGCTTTGCCATTCGGCAAACTCATTGTCTCCACTGTTATTTGAGCTACAACGAGGTCACTTGCAACAATTTTCACTAACGTGGTGTTTGATTAATAAACGTATGTATCAACGGTTTGTCTATCTTGAGGTGCAAAAGATCGTGCCTGAGTGCATACTAAAGCTAAAAGAACTTCTGTTTGAGGACGAATATAAAACAATGGTGTGCCGCTTTATTCAATTTGACGACGAGATGAATTCTACATCGCAGATGTGGCGTGACGTTTGGTCGCTATTGCATGATTATCATAAGGCGAAGGAAGATTCTGCCCGAAGAAAGCGGATCAGTTCAGCTCATTCTTTGCTGCTCGCTGTGAAGGAGTCGGAGTTTAACTTGTGCCCAGAAATTTTATTGCAAAAAGAACGACCTATCATAGAGTGGCTTTCGCTAGATGATCGAAACCTATTGTGGCATTATGTGGTTTACAATTTGAAGGCCAAATGGGTTGCTTGTACGAATCCGAGATTGACTGCTTCCATCCAGAACATTCAGTGTCGAAAATGTAACTTCGCTTTGGCAACGCATTACGTGTAAGTATACGACAACAAACACGAGTACACACATTAGCTACCGTACTTACTTGAGGATTTTTGTGTTTCTAGGGCATGTGACTGTCGTACTTGTGTGATTGCTGGTGGCACTTGTCTGGGTATATCCAAGGAGCAGCTGTATTGCGCTAAATGTTCATTCTTTAAAAAGTTGGATCGAGACTATCTAGACTATCTTGGCGAATTCTTTAACAAACCCCTTGGCGAGAAACAATTGCAAGAACGGAAGCAGCTTAACGGTATGGCCAGTTCATCACAGTCGTCTTCTGGGTCAAGTTCAAGAAACGAAATTCCTTTATCCGATTTATCTGAGGGCCAGGCAGGGCGTGCAGATGCATCATCTGGGACAAAAGATGGGTCCAGTTCGTCTGTTGTTGCTACCACTGCTTCTATGAACGTGGGCTCGATCGATAACACTAGTCTCTATCACATTTCTTGGGCCATTTTTAAGCATTTGCCGGAACGAAGTGCGTACACGTGGACAACCCTTGAACCTAAAAGATTTTGCATTTTCCAGGGTGAACCATGCAAGATAAATGCATGTCGTGTAGCAATCAACATAATCGCTATGCTATACCCGTTGAACTTGTCGAAATTTCTTATAAAATCCTACCATCCCCTTAAGGAAGAGGAGCGCAGAAAGATGGCCGAGAATTGGAACATAGATGTAAAGAATTTTATGCAGCGGTTCTGCGATGACATCAACAAACGTTGGCGAACGGAAGTTGCCGATCGGATCCATCCGTTGCATTTCCTGGATCTACTCTGGGAATCCGACGATTCCGAATCGACTCTGCTGAGTGATATGGCATCGGCGTTCGCTGAATGGTTTCTGATTGATTTCCAATTCCCGCAACGTAATGTTATCTATCAGTATTTCACCAAGTTCTTTTTGGCGAAAGGTACCGATATTGAGTTTGACATGAAGTGCTTCGAAAGTGTTAGCGGTTCTCGTTTATTTAACTGGAGTACACCTGCGTCTCCGTTACGGCAAATGATTGCCGATGATATGCAAAGCAAGTTGCTGGGTGTCAACTGGAGTACGATTCTACCGGAAGAAGCCTTGGCGGCTATCAACGGTGATGACATAGCGGCGGCATCTGCGACATTAGAAGTTGTTCCTCCGGGAAGTGTTCTGCTGGCGGCGACCACCACGGCTGTGATGGATCCAATCGTGAAGCTTTGCACCGACGATGGTACCATTTGTAAGGATTGCAAAGAATGCTTCACTGATACGGTTGACAAATCGGAAATTTTTGAAAAAGAAATTAAAAAACCATTAGTCGAGGCACTTAAACTGGCAGCAAGCAATAAGTGAGTATTTTAAAATATATTTATAAACTGCTTTAGTGAAATGTATGATTCGAAATATGACTTTCAGAATACTTGAAACGGAGCTTAAAACACTTCAAAAAGAGCACAGTATGTTAAAAGACATGGTTCGAGATTTGGAGCAGATCCATGAGCAGAAGCACAGCTCTGTTAGAGAGCCGTGTAAAGTGGACAGCAGCTGTACTAGCAATAGCAACGACGGTAACCCTAATCACGGATGTAATGCTACAAGCAACAACATTAAACCAATTAATACAGTTAAAAGCAATGGCGTTAGTGAAACCGCTAATAATGCAGTCCCGAAGGCTACCGTTTCCAATGGCGGAAGTGGGTCTCAAGTGGCTGTCCCAAGTGGTAGCGCTTCGACGTCAGGTGCAAAACCAACTGTTAACAGCCCTGCGAAGACTATGTTGAATCAAGCAACCAATACTCCATCCAAGCCTGCAACTCTACAACAACAGGCTGCTGCAAAAACTACTCAACTGGGGACGTCTTCCAAGGCTGCGCCAGTCGGGACAAATCCTTCAGTGGCTGCAAACGTCACCGGAAAGGTTAGCACTAAATCAACCAGTACTCAAGCTGTTGCTGCTACTGGAGGAACAGCTACATTGCCACCAGCTGCGACCCCCTCTACGAGTACCAGTGGCAGTGGCAGCAATGCACATGTTATCCAATCTAAGGAAGAACATAAGAAAACCTGTCATCGTGGTGGTGCTACCGGAAGCGAAAAGGGCGACGGGTCCTGCGTGTGCTACTACTGTACACTCTTTGGGCAAAGTGTTTGTTTGGTAAGTATACACTAATTGTGAAGCATTCTGGCGATGTAAGAAAACATTAATACATTCGATTCTCGATATTCCTTTTCAGGAGTGCAATCATAATCAGCGAACGAACGAAACGCGCGATCGATTGCGAAAGAAAATAAAACAGCTGCAAAGTAACAAGGATAACCAGCAGCTCAAATCTCTAAATCTGAAAAACATCAAGATACCGCCGGGAGGTCTGCTGAAAAAAATCAATACCAACAAGAGCAATTCGACGAATGCGGTCACTAACAACGGTGCCAATGGTTCTAGCTCGACAGTTCCTACCATCACTAAGGAGTCGATTACGTCCAAGGTGGAAGCAATGAAGAACAGTAACCAGAAGATGCCGCTGGCAAACTCGGCAGCGGCTGCTGGTTTAGCGACATCCAACGCCAAGATTCCGATGGTGACTGCTCCCATGTCGATAGCGAAAAGCAATTTAGCGGGCGCAAAAGGTGCTGCAAGTGGAAAGGAAAATGTTCAAAATTTGCCATCCCAGCAGCAGCACCAAAAGTCTGCCGCTCAAAGCATGCTAAAGAATCCACCACCGCCGCCAGTGGTCGAGGAAAAGTCGCTCGATGATATTCTACGGTTTATCGAGGGCGACGATGACGATAAGAATGCGAATAATAAGAAAGCAGCCAAAAAAGTCAAACAAAAACAAAAGAAGCAAGAGCTGAAGAAAATAACCGAATTGGGAGAGCTAAGTCAAAAATTTTCCGAATTTCATATGGAAGAGCAAAAAGCTCAGAAAAGGTTGCAGTTTCAGCAGAATCTAAAAAAGAAAGACAAAAAACAGCTACTGGAAGATATTAGGGCGTTCGAGGCGAAAAAGGTGCAACTGCAAACAGATATCAGTAGTCTTGTGTCGAGCATTAAAGACAACAATCCTGAGTTCAGCTTTAAACTGGATGGAAGCGCAGATCAAACCGTTGAAAAGGCACCGGTTTCAAAGGGTAAACACGAACAACCGGCAGTAAAGCAGCCGAAGTCAGTTGCCCCAGCAGTTGAGAAACAGCAGCAGATGCCTGCCAAACTGCAGCAGAACATTAATCTTTTACAGCAGCAGAAGCAACGCCAGCAGCAGCAGCTTCTCCAACAGCATCAGCAATCCCCACAACATCCGCAACAGCCACAACATCCGCAACAGCCACAACATCCGCAACAGCCACAACATCCGCAACAGCCACAACAACATTCGCCAGACAACGTTAGTGTAGACTCAATGCGAAGAATGGTAACCATAAAGCGAACCTTTCTGCCACATGCAGAACCACAGGTTACCGTTACCGCTAAGGGACCTTCTCCCGACAAGGATCAGTTGCTGTACACGTTCATTAATGGTCAGTTAGTGCCACCAGAGCCAGCTACTGCTTCATCTAGCCGCAAAAATAGTGGTTCGCAAACGGTAGGCAAAAAACAGCACCAACAACAGCAACAGCAACAGCAGCAGCAACAACAACAACAACAACAACAACAGCAACAACAACAACAACAACAGCAACAGCAAGAAATTCAAAATCAGCTAAGCCGAATGAAGATGAAGATGGCATTCAATGATGCCAAGCAAATCAGTGACATGATTGTTAAGAGTCAGTTTACGAACGATACTGACGTTTGGATTACGGAACGTTTGCTCAAGCTCAGCCTGAAAGAACAGTCACAACAGCAACAGTCGATGCGGGAGATAGATGAACTGATGCAAAAGATACAGCTGCAGCAGAATGGCAACGCGGATCGGAAAAAGAACGCTGGCGACATCATGCAGCTGGCAAAACGGCTGTCGGAAAAGTTGGCTCAGATCAGGAGCAAAGCGAAGACCTCCGTTAGTGAAGCACAAGCGAAGGCCGCTTCGCAAATGTTGCAGAAGATCGTGCAGAAATTAGAAATGGAATCTAATGGAGCAAGCGGTGCAGACGACGAGGGCTCTAAGAAAAAGAAGAAGAAAAAGAAGCAGGATAAGGTTGCGGACGAGATCGATGAGATTGATAAAATTATTGCCTGGCTTGACGAGTTTCAAGTCGGAACGGAGCAAAAGAAAACGGACAAAAAGCCACCGGCAGAAAAAAAATTAGGTAAAGTTTTAAACCGCAAGCTTAGCAAAGAATCAATCAGTTCCAGTGGCAGTGTTCAGAAAATTAAGGACACTAAGGACCTTAAGGGAAAGGCAAAAGCTAGACCTGACGAAGTCAAGGAACCATTGAAGAAGGACAAAGAAACACCACAGAAGAAATCGTTGCCTCGCAAGAAAAGCGAGGTCTACATCGATCCGGAGTTTGACAATAACGCATTCAAGCTACTGAATTTGGACGATACCGAGTCGGGTGATGAGGAAGAATATGATTTGCAGGAAAATCCGCCAGCTGAATCTGAGATTACGGAACGACCGAAGTCGCCAGTAAGGTCACCAACACCTCCCTCACCGAAAATTGAGCCACCGAAGCGACCGCCGACACCTCCTGCTCCAGTGCCGCCGGTTATAGCCAGTAGCAAAAAACTTACTAAAAAGAAAAATGAAAAACCGAAAGAGCCCCCTAAGGTTCAGCCTGTTGCTGTGAACAAGGAGGTTAAACAAATCAAAACTAAAGAAAATTCTATCCCGCCATCGGTACAAACCGTTTCAAAAAATCCGAAAAACAACTTCGGAAATGCTGCAAATATACAATCGTCCAGTGTTAGAAAACCGGTCGCTACGGTCTCAACTGCAACTGTACAACCTCCAGACAAACCAGGACAAGACAATTCGACCATGTCTAAACGTAAAAAGAAGCTTCTTCAAAAGCAGCAGGAACAGCAGTCTAAGCCGAATATGCAATCCAAACAGCAGAAGAAACAGACACAGCAACAACCACAACTTAATTCAGCCAACGTTCGACATATTGACAAAGCAATCAAAACCGCCGATCGTTTGGTAAAATCACCGAACGATCGACGGTCGAAGGTGAATATCGGTGTTGACACGACGTTGGAACTGATAGGCGAACCAGGTATTCCACCGTCGCAACCAACAGGTAGAATAGGTGGCCTACCGCAAAAGATTCCTTATAGCTTTGCACCAGGCGATACGGCATTCGGGATAAGTATAATGGACCAGTTAAGCCGAGGAATACGAGTTGAAGGGCTGCAGTTGCCTCCGGGCATCACGCTTACGCGTGTTGATGGAGCGCAAGCGGAAGCCATTAAAGCCAAACGTGACTCGATCAAGAAGATTTGTGAGCCAATGCAAACCATTCAACCGGAACAAGCGGTACCGCCAGTTCCGGCTCAGATGATGATGGGCGCACCCGGTAGTGTTGCACCTGGTATGTTCATGATGAACCCAACGATGGCTCAGTCGGCTTCCTCAGGCCAAGATGCTGTCATTATGGTCGACACTAATAAGCTGAAGGGAAATTCCGCTGGTGATAATGAGAAAAAATCGAGCAAAAGAAACAAACGGAAGAATAGGAGCAAAAACAAACAAGACCCTTCGAAGGATGGCCATTCGAGATCGGATGGCGGTAAAAATTCGAAGAATGGTAACAGCTTTGTGACTCTCCGCAATCCGATGTTTCAAAATGCTCCGCAACGGGGTGGTTCTGTTCCAAACGATCCGGGGGCTACCAGTACCCGTTCAACGCTAGGATACGATCAGCCTGCAACCATTTTCAAGAACGATAATGGAATGTTTACCATCCGCAATCCAGCTTTGCATCAGGCCTTATCCGGAGGTGTGCCGCCTTCGACCAGTGGATTCAGACCATTCAATACCAACTATTTGGTCGAGAATGGAATTTATCCGCCGACTGGAGCGTCTAACGCAACGACGGCAAACTATCTTCAACAGCAGCAGCATCAGCAGCAACAGCATCTTGCCGGAAATTTAATGCCAGCAGCAGGGTCGAGTAATTCGGTAAGTTTGGGACAATTGTAACAAGTTTGTTAAGTGAAACGGGTCACTGAGTTATTTGTTTTTACACATGTTTTAAATAGAATCAGTAAACCCAAATTTACGATGGTCTAGAGAAACTATTGGGATGCATTGCATGATGGCGTGTGTGCTGTATTTCAGTCTTCAGAATATTCCCATTTTTAGGATTATGAATTCGTCTTCTAATTTTCACTATAAAAGTATAATACATTTCCTGTGCAGCAAATTTTCCACAAGATTTTCGAATGATTATAATGCTAGCTTCCTAATACGCGAATAATCGTTTTACCAAAGTTACATACCCTCATATTTTTGTAAATAACATTTTTCCGAAATTCTTGCAGAATGCATTTTCACCGGCAATAGAACCACCTCGCAAGTGCAGTTCCGTCATAGGCAGTGAGATGAAGAATGCTCAGAAACAGAAGCAACAACAGCAACATCAACATCCACACGCCCTTCATGGTTCGTGGCATCAGCTAAATGGGGGTGCCGGTACTGTTCCACCGCCGGCCACTGATTTGTATAATCCGCTCACGCTTGGACCGAATCCGAATCAGCGATGCTACTCACCTTTTGAAAGTTTGCAGTACGGGTTGACCGGAAGCCAGGATTATATGAATCCGCAGAGTCCGTCGGCTGGCTATTATCCACTTAGCTCTCCTTCAACTATGAATGCAATCGGATCTGAGCGGTCACAAGCAAGAGCGCATGCTGCCGCTGCTATGTCCTCCACGGTCAACAACCCTAGCTGTCGAAGGCTATTTGGCGCGGCTGGTGCTGGTGCACAATCTTGTGACGATCCGTCGGGTCCTTTCTACGATGGGATTGCTGGTGGTCCATCAAATCATAAATATGATGATTTGTCTTTTTTGCAAAATCTGCAACCTGGTCAAAGGTTGAATAGTGAGGTGAGTGTTCGTGTCCGTCCGTCTTATATAACACAATTCCTAGTTCGATTTCACTGTTTAACATTGTAGGTAACAATCCACAACATTAACGAATCTAAGTTTTTGCGTCAGCAGGGACAAAATTTGGCCAACGACATAGAGATTACACGAATACCAGCCCCAGGAAGCGCCGTCTCATCATCTGGTTTTAATCATCCACCACAGCCAACCATACCGCATCCGTTGCTAATGTCACCGGCTGGTTCAACGATAAGCAACGAAGCGACTCCAGCTGTTTCGATTCCAGGCGGAATTTCGCCAAGCGCTGCGAATGCGGCTTCAACGGTAAATCTCCTCGCACTGAACGATATTGAAACCACACTATTTTTGCAAAAATACCATCAACAGCAAATGCAATTGCAGCATCAGTTACATCAACAAATGCAGCAACTCCAGCTACAACCCTTGAGTCGCCAGCAGCAGCAGCAGCTAATTGGAGAATTCGGAGGTCAGTGAAACATTTTTTCCAATGGTGACATTATATAGCATATTTTTTCATTTTATTAATTATACACTCCGCTAATCATACAAATTAAACTGCTCCTTAGACAAGGTTCTTGTAACAAAGAAATAAACACTGACTTTTGTATATAATTTCACATTTATGTTTTCAAATCTACTACAGAGAAACCGTGAATATGCCTGTTATGAATTCGATTGATGCTTGGTGGGTCATTCATTTACCGCTTTTTAGACATTTTTTCGTAACGTTTAACTTCACGTGGACATTCAAAATTAACAGTATTTTCCATTACAGAAAATATCTTCGCTCCGAATCAAATGGTCAATCTAAACGAGTTGGAATCGGAGGAACGTGATATTGAATCATTCAAACGGTTCAATTATTACTTCGATCCGCCAAAGAATAAGCCTAAAATCAATCTGAATGTAAAGGATATTGTGGCGAATAATAAAAAGCCGGCTAGTGGCACTGCCTGCACCAACCACAATGTTTCCAGCGGCGGTGGCAGCAGCAGCAGCAGTAGTATCAGTAACGATAACAACCCTGGTGGTGTGAGCATAAGCGAAGATATACAACCGATTCGGCCACAGGCACCTATCGGGACACCTTCTCAGAAAGGTCTTCATCAGCAACAGAGTACACCTGTGTCGTCCGTCGGTACGGGAGTCTCTACGATGCTCTACCCGGCAACCTCGGACAGCCCGGCCTCATCGGCGTCAATCTTCGATGGAATCTCGTCGTCGATGAGTAGCCACGCGCACTCTTGTGATGATTTGTACAACGATTTGCTCACCTCGACGGGCAATCTGAGTTTGAATTTGAATTTGAACCTTACCCAGCTGCAGCAGTCCAACTCGGATCCCATAGCATACGATAATTTTGGCGTGGGTGGCGGGGCACCCAGTTTGAGCAGCATTGGTAGTTCTTCCACCGGTGGAGGCGGAGGGACGAAACCCTCGGCTAATGAGCTGTCTCAAAGTATTATCAGCAATTGAAAATGTGATCAGTAGGAAAAGTTCCTACCCGGTTCAGGTTTGAAATAACAGTGCTAAGCGCTAAGATGCTCACGTAACAAAATGAAATCAACAAATCTACATTTTACCATATTGTCAAAGTTGCCTTCAAACAGAAGTGCCATAGATTTCCTTCCCAAAAAAAGAAAACAAACAACACAGACACAGTTAATCGTCGAATGCACGAGCAAACCTGCATCAGGTATTGGGAACATCCTGCTAACCAATGGGTCAACAATTGCACACAACAGAAATTTCGACTGCCACTACATAAAATGGATCCACGATGCCCCATCCAGGCAAGAAGGGGCCCAATGTGTCACAGACTAGTAAGATTTAGTATCTTCAAACAAAAAAAAAAAGAAAATGTTAAAGCTTGTCCCCTCCCACGAGAGGTTAAACAGTACAGCAGTAATCGTCGGTCAAACGAATCTATTAAACAACACCACATACCAAGTGAAATTTGGTTGTTTTACCTAAACGATGACATGCTAGGGCCGTTTACTAGCCCCGACATTTGTGTCGATGTGCTTGAACTTTTAGTTCGTATTGTACGTAATTGTCCTGTACCCTAATAGCTGGCTACGAAGTCTGTCGATAAAGAAGGGTCAAGTTTAGAAAGACGTTTACGTCCAAAAGTTTGCCTTTATTTAGCACGGCAGTAGCTCGGGCCAGATTCGATTCATTTTTCTTGTGGATAGAAAGCTTACTGTCGACTCAAGCACTTACATTAGCGAACACGAAACACGCGTATGTCATGATTGTCACTCCCATTTCTTAATCTTCAAATTTGCGGGGCAGCTGGTCCAAAAAATAAGCTTCTTCGCTGCTTGATCTTATTTCCGTGTGAAGAAAAGATTTCTGCGCTGACATCGCTCTTCGTGGAGTCTCCATTTCCAGCGTTCATCCGGATGCTACTGGTACCAGCTCATTGCCTGCTGCTGCTTCTAATTACATACAGAGGTTAAATATTCGCGCACTGGGATGCACTGCAGTTGGTATTAACCTCGGAATCCTTTGCCACAGCTCAGCCATCGCAATCAGCATTCATCAGTCGTCCCGGTCATGTGTGTGGGAATGATGTCAGGATCTTCTAGTTTGAAAAGTCAGGCAAGTAGGTATGCATAATTTCGAATCTTCGACACCTGAGATTTTTTGATGACCTAGCACGTGAGGGGAACTGGTCTGATACGAGCAACGTAGGTAAATTATAAACGACTTTTCACTGAAGACCGGAGACGGTAACCAACCTATTTTGGACCACATCTGCTGCAGCTGTACATAATTTGGACACTTCCATTTGATATTGGTGTAACTGTGGCGAATTATGTACAGCCGGAGATGAGCTGGCTTCAAATGTGGCATCTTTTTTTTAGCTTTAGACAAAATGGAAAATTTTTCGCTGACTTCAAACTAAAGAGGTTTTTGGTCACAATTGGCAGATGACCTATCAGGGTATGAAATGGGGAAGGCAAATGAGGAAGCGTCCAACATAGCTCCAGCCATCCTAAGCCCCTACCTAGCGCCTCCACGTGGCCTTACCCGGTAATGCTCAATTGAGTAGCCAAGCTAGGAGGTGCAATGATGGGTGGTTCCCGGCTGTCTGATCTCAAAACTGCGGGTTTGGATGACGGCTGAGCCACACGACCTTGTTAGTAGGTAAGCTTAACATAAGTTATTTTAATGATTTGTTTCGTTTTAGCTCATGAAGCAAGCACCTCTTACTGTACAGTGAAAACTCGGGCCGAAGAAAGTTTAAATAATGCTCATGGATACCAGAAGAAAAAATTAAGTTAATAATGGAAGCACTCATGTAAACTCAAATGATGCAACTCTATTCCACTCGAAGGACTGCTGGTGAGATTGTTCTGTTTTTGTCTATATATCTTCATATAATGTATATTCATATAACACATATTTTATTACATTGCCATATACCATCATTATCGTAAAGGGGAAGGAGCATAAGGGTATCGAATGAATCGAAGACTGGATGAGGGATGTGGTAACCAGCCCAAGTCATATGAGGTCGGAGAGGATTTTGACGCGCCTTTCTAGCACACAAATCATCACCCAAAATAAGTTTGCACGGCAAAGTTATGTATCTAGAAACCGGAAGTTATGCTGGAAGGAGTGTCTGATATTCCCGTGGAATCATATAAGCGACATTGCTTATAGATCCACAGAACCCCTTTTGGTCCTTCACGAACAGCATTGACATGAAAGTTGCTAGGTAGATAAATTCGATTCTGCAGTAATTCTACTTGCATACATACATATACATATACATATACATATACATATACATATACATATACATATATACTTACATACAATTGGCACATGACCTATCAAACCATGAATCTGCGCACGAATTTATCAACAAACACATTTGTTTCTGGCCTGGTTAGCTTCGAAGTACGATGATGATCTCAGAAGCCAGTCGTCATATATTCGAATCTCGGCTGGGCGGTACTGCTAGACAGAGTCAGAAGGATCGTTGCACCAGCCCCGTGATTGTCCTGTACTCTCTAACAGCCGGTTGCAAAGTCTATCGATAAAGAAGGGTCAAGTCTTTGAAAGATGTTTCAGCCCAATGCTTTGGTTTCATTTGTTTTTTTTTTTGGCAGGAACATGGCGTACGTAGCAGTCTTTTCTTCGGAAAATGTCTAAACTATTTGAATACTTTTTGTAATGGAATAGAGTATATTTCATCTTTTTTGTTACCTCAAGAAAATAGTAAAAAATCATAGTTTTCCAAACACATTCAGATTTGCGTAAAAAATCAGCTTACTTCTACTACTTACTCCAAGCTTAATGAGTTCGTTGGGTACTTTAGTGGTAAAGAAAATTTCAAACTTCACTTAACATGCAACAAGTTAAGAGTTCACTCAAATTGTGATCGTATCGGATATGGTAGAAACGTTATCACCACTCATATTGTGTTCGTCCTGAAAGCGAGCATATCGGACCGGTAGGGATTGGCTGCGCATTCGGACCGCCATTCCTTGCAGTTCCTCCGCCAGAGTGGTCGTCCGACGGCGACGCTTGTACAGGATCATTGCCGCTAGCGTCAATAGCGCACAGAGTGCGAGGGCGCCTACAATCGTATATCCTAGTGGACCGGCTGCGGATTTAAGAAAACTGTGTCCGGTTTTGTTCGGTTCCAGATAGGTGCTCTCATCTACAGTCGAATTCGTAGCGAACACTGCTGGCTGACTCGGCGGCATTGCAAGTTCAGATGTTTGATTAGTCCCAGTAGTTGATACAGTAGTTCTGGGTAAGGTTTCCTCCTCTGCCGGAAGCGTTGATAGTGGGGCAAATGTTAGCATATCTGTGTCAGTGGTGATTTCAGTAAAACCAACTGTTGTAGTTGGTGTGGTAGAGGCAATAACATTGATTGAAATGCTTCCGGGTTCTAAAATTACCCTGTTTAAATATCAAAGTTAGCAAAAACACCAAAAAACTGAAATAGTATGTTTGTTTACCGCAAATAACTGACCCGTGTACAATTACAGACGAGGAAATTTTGGTTGAGCGAACTTTCGCAAAATTTATCAGTCCAGTTTTCAAACCAAAGCTGACACTAGAAAGCTCTGAATTCAAAATTCCGCGTGAAATTTCAAAATCTGTTCTATGCTACTTACCTTATAGCGCTTTGTCGTATCCGTGGCCATAATTGTAAGATTCCAGAGATATAGTCCCTTAGTCCATTCGGCCAGCACGCCCAACTCATTCTTATCGACGGCAGTTAGAAATAAATGAAACTGTGTCTGCTCCGGGGCGGGGTCTACGTCAGATAATAAATCCCTGTGAAAGGCAACGGTACCCAAGCACAAATAGGACACGCTCTCGCCTGGTACGTCAAAGGAAGGAAATTCCGTAACACTGATCGTTGCTCGTTGAGGAAGTTTAACATCAGATGGTATCCGAATGGAGCCTCGTAGAGAATTCTTGGTGGCAGGTTTTAATCTCATCGTTTCCAGGGTAAACCAGTCATCCGAATAGCCAACCTGCTGGTTGCCGCAGAGCCGTTGGGCAACTTCTGGAATATAGCTTAGCAGTTGAGCCTTTGCTGTGTTCTTAGATAGCGCAGTTCCATTTGGAGAGTTGATCAAACTTTCGTATAGCTCAATCTTGGTACTCGAAGTATCTACCGTGTTGGTGATTGGTTTAGGACTTGGAGATCTGGCTTTACGCACTGTCTTTTCTTCCACGTGATCAATCAACTCTAGCAGCTGACCGAGGATATGATCGTTACTTCCGCGTTCGAAATCTAGAAGAACTTTTACTTGTTGCGCAAGTTGCAAAATACTTTCCTCGGTTAATGGCGGTGATTGGTCTAGAAAGGCTGTTTGGATTTTGGGAATTTCGTTTTCAATTATAGTTATAATGTTTTGGTAGACAATGTCAAATGATTCAGAGTTTTGATTTTTTAATGTTAGTAGCGTTTCAAATGCTATTTTGCAAGCTTCGCGGAGGTTGATTCGATTAAAGTTACTCTGTATGGAATCTACCATAAACTGCAGCTTATGTAGGTCCAAAACTGAGTTGAATTGTACTGTTACTGAGGGACCACTAACCCGGGTACATGCTGCCCTAGAATCGCAAACCACATAGTAGGTGGATATTTTTTCGTGAGAGAAAGGTAGCTGAGTTTCCGCTGACATTACTTCGTAATAACTAGCAATTTTGATAGAATTTCCAGCTGTTTCATACCAGTAGGAATACATCAGTGGGTAATCCGTTTCCGTGTCTTTAGCGACCTCCACTGACCAGGTGAACAAGGTTTCCAGAGCAATTCCATTTTCTAATTCTAATGGGGTAATTTCCAACGGCATGCCTTCGGGTGGTCCGTTAGTTTCTAATATCATATCCCAGTAAGTGTTCACTGTATCTCGCTTAGTGCTAGCATTAAAGTTGTCATTTATCGGCTCCGGGCAGCTGGTCTCTAATCTGAGTTTATATGAAACATCTGATTCCAGAAGGGTCTGATTTGACAATAAGGACATTGCTGGAATTGTTAGCTTGACTTCTCGCTCTACTGTATCATTTCCATAGTCTACAAGCTCAGAGAGAAAGTTTTCGTCGACGTCGTTAATAAATATTCCGCCCAACGTTTCTACAACCGCAGAAGGAAATGTTGCGTAGCCAGTTTCATTTACTACGGTCCAGTTACAAATACACTTTGGAACAAGACCACTAACGTCTGCAACAAATTCATATTGTCGTCCTGGAATGAGAAACATTGGCGGTAGTTTCTGAAGCACCACACTGATAGTGGACTTGGTACTGACTTCAATATTCGATGTAGTGCTAATGTTTCCAACTGATGCGGTTATTTCATAACTGAATAACAAGTTAAAAGAAGATCAATAATAGTGCTTTTGACGTAACAGTTTTGGTCTTACCTTGGCTCCTTTAAAAATGAAATGGATACCGAATTGGCTTTGACAATCAAATCGTCGGAACAACTTGTGTCTCCCGTTGCGTCTTCACAACTCCAAACAATGTAAGTTTCTTCGTCCGCATTGGAGACTGCATCAATCAGCGTAGACTGTGAGAAACCGGCGGTAGATTTCGTAGGATACAGAACCACCCGACGGGCCCGATTCAAAATGGTAACCTTCATTTCGGCTTTGGCTATTAAAGTGCCATCCGTTGAATTTAAAACGATAGCTGTTATTTTAACATCGGCATTCGGTAGAAACACACCCGCGGGGATTTCCAGCTCGTTAGACTGACTCAACGTTCTTTGTATAGCATTGTTAGATTCCGAAATAGTCCAATTCAACTGGAACGAAACATAGCTGATTTTAGTCAAACGAAGTCAGAAATGTGGTTTGAAGCCTCACCTTGTAATCATTTCGAGCCTCACAGAAAATTATTTTCGCCGTCACTAGGTACGGTAAGTCGGGATAAGCTACCTCTGAACCAAGCAATATTAACGATACGTCATTGCTGGCAGATGATCTGTCTTGTACAACGGAGGTTCCTGTATTCTTGCCTCGATAGGTGATGGTGAAATTTTGAGCCTGACTGACTACATCAGCTTCATCCACGCCGGTAATGCTAAACGTGTAGTTTGTCCTGGGTACTAGGTCCTTATTAGGGATAACTATTTGATTAGTGACGGAAATTTGCTCATGGTTTTTGTTGAGTTGCCGTTCGAGCTGACGAACACTGCGCCACAAGTGTAAGGTGTGTCGTTGACTGATGAAACCGTTCAGTAGAGTGAAATATATCGTCACATGGTAGCGCAACCGTTGACCACTTCTCGTTTGGAGGCTATGCGGGGAATGAGAAAAACGCAATGTGTCAGTTGACTAACTAGAAGCACACTAGTGGTGAGGTGTATGCGTGCAATTAAATCGTTGACCAAACGTGAATAAATAATAAAAGTCAAAAATCGATAGCTTATTCATGTTGTGTGCAATAGAGTTCAACAAATATTGTTGGGTGTGAGAGGTTAGTAACACATTATTTTGGCAGTAATGTAGATTACCCGATTGTTATTTGATGATTACTCGGGACTGAATAAATTGTAGTGTTAGCTATGGCTTCTGGTGGAGGACTTCCGCAAATATATTTGGGCGCTAGAATACGAAAAGTTGGCTCCTTCTGCTAAGACTTAAAGAGTTAATTTTCTACTTGCACCGAAAATTGTACACAACTTACGCAAATTGTCTTTGGGACTTCGACCAGAAAAAATATAATAGTAACGATGAAACTTACAGAAAGTTTATACATTTCTTAGTTTGCGTCCGGATTGTGAACGAATATTGATTTTCTAGTCATCAAGCCGAACCAAACGACATTAGCATTCGTATGGAGCAATGTCTGAAAAAGGACTGCCTTGTAAGTCGTCGCTCTGGTGGACTTTCACTCAGTAAATATCAGTGTACATACTAACAGTATCGTGCCACCTGTTGAAGGACTATACTTACTTTTAACCCTCTTTAATTGAACGGAATCAAATATGTATGTATGGCAGTTTTACAATTTTACGAATCATTAGATTTGGTTTTTGTTCCAAATAGATGTAAACTTTGATTTCTTTATTTGACAGAGAACGAAATTGATATAATTAATTGGATAAAGTAATTATAAAGTGATCGCCTCTGATTTTACTCTTTTAGACTACTAACTCTTCATGAGGTTACCTCAAGTCTCTTGTTCATACAAATAAACCAGCAACAATTGAAACTTTGGAAGACAATACTGTACGGCGTACGGGTTATTTTAAGGATATCAAATGCTCAAAAATGTGACGCAAAATTGGACATTTGCATGGTCCACTTCAAGCGTAGGCGAGGCGAGCATTTGTAATACATCGATTTAGGCTGCCCTGAAATTAAAACTATTGAGGACCACACATAGGCTCCACAGTCCCTAAAAGGAAGATGGTTATAATAGTTGTTATCCATGGCTATTACGTAAAGACTCGAATGTGTAATCCTCTAAGCTAAGGTGTTGTTGGGGGAATGGTTGGTATAGCAAATACCCAATCGCTAACGAAGCCTGTGGCTGGCAAAGAGTGAACATGTCCAAAAAACTATCCCTGTCCACTAACTCCTATCCCTACATTCACGTGGTGCAGGCTAGGTTATGCAACCTTGGTTGTTGTACGCAGAAAGCGAAGGGGGAACACGGACACATGCCCGCTCTAAGCTGGCAGCCCCATCAGCGGAATAGAGACCATAGGTTAATAACCCGAAAGTTACAGAAAATGAAAGAAGAAATCGATCTGATGGATTATTAGCAACAACCTTTTACATGAAAACACGGACACGAATCGGAACATGGAATGCATACTGACTCTTGTCTAGCAGGGTAAGCTTGTTCAACTTACAAGGGAAACTAGTCGCCTGAGGTTTGAAATCCTGGGGCTGAGCGAGGTTTGTTGGCCGGACACTGGCGAACACAAGAGGTCGTCGGGGCAAGTCTTGCTTTACTCTGGCATACGAGGTGAAAATACTACTCGAGAAAGAGGACTTGGATTCCTACTGAGTCCAGGGGCGTATGCGGCCCTGATGAAGTGGGAACACAGAAACGAAAGAATAGTCGTGGCCAGATTTAGAACACGGGTTAGAAACCTTACTGCAATCCAGTGCTATGCGCCAATAGATGCTACCTACCCGCAGGAGAAAGAGAGTTTCTACTGCCAGCTGAAGCGCGTGGTTTAGAAAACCCCGAAGGGGGGCATTCAGATCGACTTGGGTAGCTTCACCGCGAAGACGAACATTCCAATTATTTTCACCGCTCACATTCACTTAAAAGTATGGGCATAATCAGTTTTTTTTCACGAAATGACAGTACACGATTTACTTGACGTTCTTCTTTGCGAAAAATCCATTTTAGTATACACTTTTACTACATAAAACTTTGTATGTACTCCTACTTTAGGGAGCAACAGAGCGAGAGCGTAGGTCGAAGTGGATCGGACACACTTTGAGGAGAGGAGCGAACGAGATCTACAGAGAAGCACTCGACTGGAACCTGCAAGGACAACGAAGAAGAGGCAGACCCAGTGGCTCACTACGACGTAGCTTAGCTAGTGACAGCCGGGCTGTTGACGAGAACCTGTCCTGGCGACAGATGAAATCCATGGCGGGTAACCGTTGGCAGTGGAGATCTCTGATTTCAACACTTCGTTCAGTCGGTTCAGCGGACATCTTCCAGTACCTAACTAGAAGTAAGTAATGAAGCCTGTGGGGTACCATGGTATCCTCCAAAGTACTTTGTGCTTGTTCGGTTAATAAGCTCAGATGTAACAGATTTTTTTTCTGAGTATAATGGGACCAAAATATGGATGACCAACTGAAAACATGAACATCAGCTGAACAGCGAATCAAACGATGACATTGGGTCTCGCTTCACTTTCATCCTCGATATCCAGGATCATAGCAAGTCGGCCGAAAGCGACGGCATTGAAATTATACGGCCGTAACTTGAAATAGAAGGTCCGGTAAAGTGGAAGAAGAACCTGACAAGGTCTAAGAAGAGAGAGATGAAAATTCTGCTGGGCTCACTACGAAGGAGGCCCGTCAGTCAGTAAGCACTCTAGTGATAGTCAGTCAGCCTACACAACCTGGTTGTTCCATTCCCCTCGAGTATTCACCGCTATTCTATATTTCGAAGGAAAGTTTTTTCGAACGAAATTTCCGCCAGCAAAATCAAATGGACAAAACATCTCGTTCGAAACAAGTCGAACGAAATGAAGATTCGTTCGAAATGCAGAATAGGGGCTATTATCACGCCCGAAACGCCTTTCGGATTGTCATAGCGTAGCCGAGAAGCCAGCAGGTATACATTCTACAACTGCTCGTACAAGCGGTTTACTTGTGCTTTCGCGCATGGACCAAGGAACTTGGAGAATGAGATTCCCAGGCCTTAATCACCATGTTACCCTGATATTCTAGAAAGACCAGTAACAATGGCAAAACCTCACTGAACCGCAGTTCGATGCTATAAACTGCAACGATTCTTAACGAAGAGTCATGTGCTGTGGACTTTCCGGATTTAAGGTTCTGAATTTAGGAGTTCAGTAGATGTAGTAATAGACATTTACTATAAAATATTTTTTTAAGGGACTGGGCCGGGGAGAACGTAGCACGTAGTTTGACGTAGCATTGACTCGATTGCAAGCAAATAATTGATCCAAGAGTTTGTCCGGTTTACTGAAACGGAGGTTATTTTTGTGTAGTTGTAGCGAGCATGTTTTTTAACTGGCCTTCCACATGTTGGTTGTAGAAACAATTATAGTTCAAGTCAATCTGCCATAATAAATGGTGCTTTCAACTATTTTCGAAGAAATTGACGAAAGTGGATCAGTGTTGTAAATGACAACGCAGATTTAATTAATTAATTTTATTATTTTCTGATAAACCGAAACATTTCAAAAGTTCGAATATGCAAATGAGAGATTCTCTTTACGTCTCCTCTCTTACGCATAAATCTGGATTTAGTTTTCAAAAGGTCGCATAATCAACCCTTTTGCATGCATTATGCGACCTTCTGAAAACTAAAGCCAGAAATGCCCTTTAATGCGTTTATTTCGACTGAATCCGTTGTTAGCGTTATTGGCTGTTGGGTTGAAATGTCTTTATGCCGCCGTAATAAGTGTAAGAGAGGAGACCTTTTGGACCTTTTGAAATGTTGGTCGAGATTTTATGTTTCGAACAAGTTTGTAACTGGTTGTCTATTTTCTAAAAGGTTATCTGATAGTGCTAAACAAGTCGCGCAAAACTCTTCAAAATGCAATATATTACCGCCAATCACCAAAGGATGTATGATTTGGTGGTCTGACTCTTAATGGAACTACAAATTTAAATAGACTGATTAAAATGATGTCCTGATGTCCCTAAGTCATAGTTTTTTTGTCGATAAACATTTCATTTCTTGAAGGCTTGCTATAATAGCTGTAGGGTAAAAAATAATAGTATAGAATATAATATCTCGAAGATGATGATGAAAAGTTTTACTTGTAGTTTAACTGTAATTTTTAGCAAAAAGATTACGGTGTGACTTTATTGGTCAGGCTGGCACCGGAAGTCCACTCCGGGACGCGATCCCACTACTGCTTACCGCGGAGACTTTTAGCTGCTGGTTTTCACCCCTCGCCCGGTTCATCTCTCTTTAGCCAACCTGAATGCATCGGGCTCCCCCATTGCACCCATATTGACGGTCAGCTTAGTGCGGACGTCCCGTCAACATGGACTTACCCGGCGCACAGTGGACCCCAACCTCAAATCAGCCCGTAATCCGACCCGTGAGTAGCCACGTTACAGGAGATGCCAAGCTCCCAGTCGAAGAGCGCTGTTCAGCAGGTCATATATAAGTGATTCGCTTCGATGCTGATATGCTTGCTGGTAAGCGGTTGCCTAGCATAACAAATAAAACCGTTTCTCAATACATATATCATATATTTTCTAAAAATAGACCCGCGAATGTAACGAACACACTCAATGGGAACCATGAATGAACAACCGCTGTCGTTGGCAAAGGTGTAATAAAAAGTACGGACACATATACGATTCGTCTATACTCACATTCGTATTGCATAAAACTATTCCTGCTCTTTAACTTTTTTATTTGCAAATAACAAATAATACTGCAACCAGTGTTTGAACGGGAAAGTTGTTATTATCACTACAGTGGAGCACTTCAGCTGAACATCTCAAACAAAACAATACAATCAGCCATCAGACGTCTTATCAGCTATTCACAAGTGGTTAGTTCGCATTTCACGCCTCGGTAGCTTCGCTGACAGACTACACGGAAAGCTCCCGATAACCCGCTGTCCATCAAATTTTCGGCATTCGGATCATTTTTGATGCTGCGAACCGCGATGCCCGTCAAATTTTGTGCCAATTTGAACTTCATGTTCACCGAAAGTGATGATTTCCTGGAACGGTACCGATTGGCGAAGCAGGCCGGCTTTGATGCCGTGGAGGGAGCCTTTCCACCGGAGCATGTGAGTGCTGCCGAGCTGGCCAGTGTTTGCAGCGAAACCGGGCTGGCGCAAATCCTGATGAACATTTCCACGGGTAAGTCTGGGGTGTTAGATAGGTATGTCCCAATATTCATGGTAAACGGTAATTTATTGATTTTCAGGTAACGTTCCCGACGGTCAGTTTGGCTGTGCCGCCTTCCCGGATCAGTCGGGCAATTTTCGGAAAAACTTAGAACAGACAGTCGAGTGTGCCAAGGCCATCAAGTGCAAAAAGTAAGTTTACTAGAGGTTGTGGTTAATGTTTGTTTAAAAATCATCAAGGAAAGAGCCACTTGTAGAACTGTTTCCCTGTCATAGCTACGGGGATTTTATTTCACCAATAATGCCAGTTCATGCATAAAAATGTTTTAGATGTTTCTTATATGAATGTCTGGGATTGTGTGTGATTTGAAGTATTTAGATACGTATTGTGAGATTTACCTTTAGTTCTCTTTGCATAATCGCGAGTGGAATTGTAGAGAGAAAGAGTTGAACGTATAATAATGAATGTTCTAGTAGAAGATATATTTGGACTATTTATTATATATATTTAGAATATAGAACTCCAACAAGCATCGGTGGTTCAGTGGTAGAATGCTCGCCTGCCACGCGGGCGGCCCGGGTTCGATTCCCGGCCGATGCATCGATTTCTTTTTCATTTGCGTTAAGCTAGAATTGTTATTTATTTTTTATCTGATTTATTTTCCGACTATGTTTTATTGGTTTTAAGTTTTATTAAAATATACGTCAATGAATAATAATGGGAAACAGTAATTTGCTGAATTTCATACCTATCCAAAGTTGAATAATTTAAGTAGTAGTGAAACTATTAAGGCTTTGAGTGTAAAGTAACGTTCATTATCATCTTGTATAAAATTTTAAATAAGCAGAGTTTTAAATACGAGTCAAATTAGGAAGGTTTTCCGTTTTCTTCTACTAAAAATTCTAAATTTTTCGTACTAAAAATTTTTAGTAGAAGAAAACGGAAAACCTTCCTAACTTGACTGGTATTTGAGATTCTGCTAAGACGCTCAACATAATAACTTTAAATTAGAGTTTTAAAGCAAAAAAATATTAAATTGTTTAAGAAAATTCTAGTACTGTCAATTATACACGATACATTTTTACAGAATCCACATAATGGCAGGGAAGCTATCGGTACCGATCACACCAGAGCACGATGCTGCCTATCTGAGTAACCTAAAAACCGCGGCAGCAATTTTGGAAAAAGCAAACATTCTCGGAGTGATTGAACCGATTAACAAGTACGCCGTCCCGGGATATTATCTGGCATGCTACGAAAAAGGTACCACCGGAAAAAACACTTGCTATAACATAGTTCTATTTCACCATACTGCCCCTTCTGACAGCGATTGGCGTCCTGCGTGAGGTAAATAGTCCCAACCTGAAGCTGATGCTGGATATTTTTCATGCTCAACACATCCGGGGCGACATTAGCAATGCCATTAAACAGTACGGACCGTACATTGGCCACGTACAGCTGGCTCAGGTTCCTAACCGTAATGAACCGGACACCGATGGCGAACTAAATTATCGATATTTACTGCATGCACTAGAAAGCAACGGCTACAACGACTGGGTCGGGTGCGAGTATAAACCCAAGGCCGGCACAGTGCAAGGACTCGGCTGGATCCGTGACTTTGGCTACTGGAGCTAGAGCTGACGACGGTCTATGCAGTTGCATTGACTTTCAACTGAACTTTTAGCTCGTTAGAGGTATGCATTTTTTATGAAAGCAAATAAAAGTTATTATTAAAGTTTACACGTCCAATTTCCTATAAAATGACCAGCAGAGATGGAAGCGACTGAATCAGTGTTGAGAGTTCAGAAGAAAAAAAATGGTGATCAAGGAAAGTGACTTCGACGAAGCCCTCGGTTACGCGTTGCTCCGTGACGATATGGGGAATATCTGGGATGCCAACAAGGATCTGCGGATGGTGAATGGAACCATGGATCCGGAGCTGATACAACGAGCAAAGGAACGGGCAATTCGCGCTCAGTTGAATTCAGCGGACGGGGACACTTGCGAGATACATGATCAATTCTATCGAGATCATAAGCTGCTGTTAGTGTTATTTCGAGCGCTTGCTGTTATGCCTATTTTGCGATCTTCTCCTGGACGAATTACGTTCAACTGGAAATCTTGGGCCTCGGTGTATGCTTACTGCTTTTATGCCGTCAGCACTATCGTTGTGTTGATTGTGGGCTACGAGCGGGTTCAGATATTGCAGAACACGAAAAAGTTCGACGAGTATATCTATGGAATTGTGTTTGTCGTATTTCTTGTGCCCCATTTTTGGATTCCATTCGTTGGATGGGGAGTCGCAAAGCATGTTGCTGTGTACAAAACCATGTGGGGAACGTTTCAAGTGCGCTACTATCGTGTAACTGGAACAAACCTGGAGTTTCCACATTTGAAGTTACTGATTGTGATTTTCTCTGTCGGTTGTTTGATCTGCGCCATTATATTTCTTCTATCGTTGAGCTTTTTATTGGACGGATTCAGTCTTTGGCATACGTCGGCCTACTATCATATAATAACGATGCTTAACATGAACAGTTCTCTGTGGTACATTAACTGTCGTGGAATTCGAGTAGCATCGTCGAGCCTGTCTAACCGTTTTCGGAAAGATGTTGCCGTAGAATGTACCGCTGCAACGATCTCCCAGTACCGATTTCTTTGGTTGAATTTAAGTGAATTGCTTCAATTGCTGGGTAATGTCTATGCGCGTACATACTCTACTTACTGTCTTTTCATGTTCGTTAACATCACGGTCGCCATCTACGGTGCTTTTTCGGAAGTAATCGATCACGGGTTTGGATTTTCCTTCAAAGAGATTGGTTTGATCATCGATGCGTTCTATTGTTCGACGTTATTATTTATTTTCTGTGATTGCTCACACAACGCAACTCTTCAGGTCGCTCAAGGAGTACAGAACACTCTGCTGGGAATTAATCTACTAAAGGTTGACCAACCGACACAGAAGGAAATCGATCTGTTCATCCAAGCGATCGAGATGAATCCGGCCATCGTAAGCCTCAAGGGCTATGCAGCAGTCAATCGCGAGCTGCTGACGGCGGTAAGTGCTGGTAGCGGCGTTCGAATAGTTCGAATCAATAAAATATGTTCATTACAGAGCATCGGTACGATTGCGATCTACTTGGTGGTTTTGCTTCAGTTCAAACTGTCACTGATATCGCAACAGATGCCACCGGAGCTACTCCAGACCATCAAGTATCTTCATGAGGCCAACTGATTTATAGTACGACGGTTAATACTTTAAAATACGAAACTAGTAGTGTATAACAATATTACCATCATTAGTTCATGAGTATGTTTTGGAGAAAGGCAATTTTTGTTTTGAGAATATAATAAAGTTCAGTTTAGATAGTAGACATTACAGATTTCAGAGTATCAATAAATGGGTAAACCAATAAGCGAGAATTCATCAAATGATTACACTGCACTGATTACAGAGCTGCTTTTCATACGAGGGACAGGTACCAAGTTTTCTGTAAATCCGTGTAAAAGCGAATTTTGCACTCCTGGTTTCACATGCAAAATCATTTTTAAAACGTCCTAAACTCTTGATTACTTTATTATGGCATCTGAAATTGGTTTTAAGCACCAATAATTAGCATAAGCATAAGCATCGGATACCGCCCGTGTGCTGCTAATCCGTTATTGACCAGGACCGATGAAAAAGCATACTTGGGACAGCATGCTATTCCTCATTGTGCATCCTTATCAGAACCCTGCATGCTGATCAATACCGACGCCGGCCACGTCCGAAAGCGGGTCCTGGTGGGATGGTAAGGAATATTAATCCAATACTTGTTGCTACTAAAGACCAGGATATCCTCTGCATCTTCCCAAGTATTTCGGGAAAGGAATTGTTACTAGTAGATGGACGGAGCTAGATATTCGAAAATATTGGTTTTAAGCACCAATAATTTTACCAAATATGGATGTATGATTACCTTTTTGTTTAAATACAAACAACACTTCATTTATTCAATAGCATTTAATTTTTATTGCGGGATCTCCCTCTCCTTGTGCTTTTTACAGCTGTATATTGAGTATTTTGTCTCGTATATTTATCTCAATAAACTAATACTCAACTAATTTTGTCACATCCAAATATGCCTACATCAGTTTACAATACGCTTCAGCTACTTGGAACTCGAAATCAATAGTGTACTTTAACTTTATCGGTGGTTAAACATTAATATTAGTTTTCCGATTTTATTGTGAATTACCTACTTGTGTACATTAAAAATATTACCATGAAAAGTGTCGACAAAGTGTTATAAACAAGTAAAAATAGTGCAAAGTAGAATATTTCTTTAAGCTTGTTTTCCTTTGGGAGAGGCAATAGTTTTTAGCAAAAAAAGATTACGGTGTGACTCTATTGGTCAGGCTGGCACCGGAAGTCCACTCCGAGACGCGATCCCACTACTGCGTACCGCGGAGACTTTTAGCTGCTGATTTTCACCCCTCGCCCGGTTCATCTCTCTTTAGCCAACCTGAATGCATCGGGCTCCCCCATTGCACCCATATTGACGGTCAGCTTAGTGCGGACGTCTCGTCAACATGAACTTACCCGGCGCACAGTGGACCCCAACCTCAAATCAGCCCGTAATCCGACCCGTGAGTAGCCACGTTACAGGAGATGCCAAGCTCCCAGTCGAAAAACGCTGCTCAGTAGGCCATCTAGGCCATGTGCTGCACTGCTGATGCTAGCTGGCTTGGCGGTTGCCTAGTTTTTTTTCGAAAAATTTATATATAGCTATGATTATGTTACGATGGTTACGGTCCGAAACGGAAAATGTGATTCGAATCAAGTCTACATGTTGCACCGTTTTCGATTAATCGCAAAATAAACAAATAGCGTAACAAACAGCGTAAAAAGCGAGTTCAGCTTATTTTTTCTCTATAAAAGTTGGTTCAACTAAAATGATTCCGAAATTCTAGAATCATGATGTTAAATAGACTTTGTTATGAACCGCTTAGAGTATCACAGTAACCCAACAAACATTTCTGCTGTATTATTGCTTATTAAGCGCTTTATTCCTGAACATTGGCTGTATATCAGTTCAGCAATCTACTGTTCAAATAAAATGTTTGTTGGGAATCTCATTATTGTAAATTGAAATTATTTTGAAGTTCACTTTGAATGAATTTAATATGCAGTTTCGGATCACAAATACCACAGTTCTGTGATTTAATTTTACATACTTTTACATTTTACACTGAAGTCACTTTGTATGCGACTATTTTTACACGAATTTCAGGATTCATGCGGTTTTTTGCAGGAATTTCGGAATATACGCGAATGTGCCCTTTCAGTCAATATTTACGCGTAGTTTTGAAATTTACGAGGTAGTTTTCATGCGAAATTTTGAATTTAAGCGGTTTTTTACGCGAATTTTAAAATTTACGCGATTTTTTCGCGAATTTCGTAATTAATGTTTTTATTTATTAACTTACGCCGTAATTTACGCGGTTTTTTGTTTACGCGAATGTATCCTTCGCGTAAAAAGATACTAGAGTGTAATGGAATAATGCCCTATCGCGAAATTTGTATCACTAAAAGATTAGAAATTGATAAGAAAAAAGAAATTCAACAATTTTCTTTGGGGTGAAATTATAGTGTTTGAGTTCTCCAACACTGCGAAAAATTTTATACAGATCATGATGAACAAAAACTACGCTACCTATCGATTGCAGAGTTTTTAATTCATAACTTATAGTTATGCGCCTTTTGCTCGTATAACTAGCTGAAGCCATGTAAGCGTGTATCAACGATGTCTTCGAAGTTATGATCGCCTGGTAGCGCAGATTTAGCGAAATCAATCTTATTGGAATAGTAAAAATAGTTTTGAAAATTGGACAACTCCCTAGAACATTACGGCTCCATAGCTCAGTTGGTTAGAGCGTCGTGCTAATAACGCGAAGGTCGTGAGTTCGATCCTCTCTGGAGCCAACTCTTTTTTTTACTCGCTTAATGCACGGTGTCTGTTTAGTTGCTGAGTAACCAACCAGATTTAGCGGATTGATATTATTGTAACAAAATCAAAGACAAATATTTTTTGTCTCTAGTATCCTCTCTTTTCAATCGTATTTTGTTTGCAAAACTGATGTGATTTAAAATTCTACCTAAGTATTTACTAGTAGTAGGAATTAACAAAAGAGAAATGCAGTATCCCCCCGCTAATCTGATACCCAACAATTCGACGACTCAATAGCCCGGATCTTGCTAATCTGAAAATTCCGCATTAAAAAGTATTGTACTAAATTTCTTTCAATCGAACACTATACTTTCGTTCGACGTCTCTGTTAGAGTCAGAATGGTACTCCTAATTAAATGGAAATAGTAAATTGTGCTCCTTCTAACTACGTTCGATTTTGCCATGACTTCAAATTGATTTTCGCTATGCTCAATAGATTGATGTGCTAGTGCTTATTTATTTCGAAACTGACTAAACAAAATCACATTTCAAATCCACACTGAGATTGGTTTGACTGCCGAATTATCGAGTCAAAATTCGGTAATCCGGCTATAAGTTTGTCGGACTAGCCGGGTGGTATAATAATAATAATAATAATAATAAGAGAGGGTTTTTTTATTCAGTTTGTAAAAGATAGGTGAGGAAAAACATAAAGACATAAATAAAGGATAAAACCCCATTTAATCCACCTAGTGGAGAAAAGAACCTTTGTTATACCAACTTATTTGTCATTTGATATGGGTATTTCCAGCTCAAATATTTTTTATGGAAATATTAGGTTTCTTATTCTTATTCTTATTCTTATTAATACTATTACAGCCACAATAAAGAATTCCTGGAAATATCTTCGGTGTCCACCGGTTACTGAAAATTTTGAATTGTTTTAGAAAAACTAGAAAAATTTCCCTGTCGGATGCAATTGGTTTCATCTAAAAATGTCTTATTTTGTAGAAGTAATGGCCGTTTGAATTTCGTCAAAATTTTGTCGGTCCCGATCATTCTGTCTAACCCCTGTTGTTCAAAGGGGCTAAAAAAAGTGTCTTGAATACTAGGAATTACGAAGTCAAAAAAAAGATTGGCTCCAGAGAGGATCGAACTCACGACCTTCGCGTTATTAGCACGACGCTCTAACCAACTGAGCTATGGAGCCATGTATTGATCGGTTTGAAAAATGTTTTATTTAATTCTTACTTCTTAACCATTGCTAACGTTTTCCTTTCAGCTAGTTTATTCAGTGCTACCAGATATTTCATCTCGTTTTGCCCCCAATTCAGATTGTTTTAAACAATTGTTAACTCTCCTGTTTGCTAAATAAGTTAATCAAAAGGTATTTGAAAATTTTACCAAAATTGAAGCATTTTATAAATGGTTTGATACGAATGGTATGACCATTTTATTCCAACTGATCTCAACTGGCATTGATGCTAAAATGAAGTCAAATTTACTGTAAAGAGTAACTTAAATTACCTACTGAATAAGAAAATTTTATCATCAATAACAAAAGTAGATCGTCAACGCTGGAGATGAGACACAAACGTAAAACGAACTACACGGATACAGTAATGACCCGATTTTGTCACCCCCATGATGAATTTAGGGGTGACAAAAACGGGGCAGTGACTAAATCGGGTATTTTTTCAATTTTTTATTTTTTTGCAGATAACTTAGAACGAACTACATATACTTCATTCTGATCACTTTTAGGACTTTTCCTTCTACCTCTCTGTGGACATTTGTCACCTTTTCACAGCACTCCCAAAGGTATGAAAACACGCGTTTTTTAATTGCGCCAAAATGGTTGATTATACTGGTTAACTATGTTCAGAGAAATTTCACAGCGTAAGAAGCTCTTTCTTATGGTATGAACGATTCTTTGATTAACCCCCCTAAAAGTAAGACAGAATATTTATTTTTCAAGCAGTAAGAGATAGAGCAAAACAATGTTCTACAAAACTTTTGAGAAGATTATTATAAAGAACTTTGCCAAAGAAAGTAACCTTCTAGCTATTATAGTTGTGGAGATAAGAAACAACTTTTGTGGAAACTCCACGATAATCAACTTGTTGAACACAATTCTTTTCACAGTGTTTTAACACATTTGACATACTAAGCTTTCGATAAATCAAAAGCGTGACAAAATCGGGTAAAAAACGTGACAAAATCGGGGGTGACAAAATCGGGTCAAAAACGTGACAAAATCGGGGGTGACAAAATCGGGGAGTGACAAAATCGGGGAGTGACAAAATCGGGTTACCACTGTATATGATTACATACGCAATTAGTTATTATTGGTTCTTTACTTCTTTAGGTATTTATAGCTAGCAGGGCGGTGCATTATGAAAATAATATCAATATGAAGAGCTATTTTTGTTGCTGCTCGACTAGGAGCTTGATGGTTATTCTTGCACCGTTCCTAATTCCCACGATGAGCGTATCAATTACGAGTACGAATGAAGTAGAATTGAAGTCATCTAACATGCATTTAAATTCTATAAAGGGAGATGAACCGGGCGTAAGCCTAGGACCGCAAAAAGTTTCCGGTGTCACCCTAACAAAAAAAAATTAAACCGTTTATCATTTCTGCATAAATGATATCGCTAAAGAATACAAAATACATCAGATATAGTAAACAAACCACGGATGGAATGCAGTTGGATGAATCGGGTTCATTCGTAAGTCAGCGTTCTCTAGCATACGCTCACCAGCGAGTATAAAAACAAAATAATCTTGTTTCCCCTGTGTTCAGTTGTTATTCGTACCAGGCAAAATTTACCGTCACCCTATTGAAAGGATAAAATGAATGCATGCTAATTATACATTTCTGATTGGGATGTCATATAGCAGTATTTCAGGATTTTTTATTCTTGGCGACTACTTTGGTGGCATGAATGAATGTACAATTCCAATAAGATAGTGTGAGGGTATCGTTCCAATGAGATAAACAGTATTGGAGGTAGGTATAGCTGCAATCATCTTTTCATTTCATTCTTTCCTTTTAGTTGAGTTCCAAGACGCAGCTTATAAGTAATCAAAACGCACTCGATACACATCTGCCCGGCTAGCTCAGTCGGTAGAGCATGAGACTCTTAATCTCAGGGTCGTGGGTTCGAGCCCCACGTTGGGCGGAATCCTTTTTGCCGAAGTGGTTCTTTTTTATCGTTTTTTTCAGTAAAATTCTATTTGTTTTTTAGTACTCTGATTGAGGTGGTAGGTGCTGCTGTATACCTACACTGAAACGAGGACGACCATGGTATCTCGTACCATTTTGCAGAAAACCCTTACTTTTTGAAAGTACCATGAAAAAGCTATTCAAATTTATTATGATTCTTGTAGGTACAAAGTTACAAGCAACATGTTTTTACCACATTTTATGGGCGATTTTACCACATTTTATGGAAGGTAATGTCTAGTAATTTTGATTACGAATCAGTTTTTGTTATGCATCGGAATACCGCCGTAAGTAACGTATAGGAATTTTGACTAGAACAATGCTTAAGCTAAACAAAAATCTTTTCTATCAAAATTAACTAGTGCGTCCTTTCAATTTTATCCTCTAATATGGTAACATTTATCATGTTCCTTGTTTCAGTGTACTGTAATTTTTTAGGTTTCTTTAGAATAATAGCTGATTTCTGTAACTTGCCAACTTTTAATTAATTATAATATTGGTCCTTGCAAAATAATAAAAATTAGCTTTACTGGTTAACGAACCGCGGAGAAATCGTGTTGGGTATAGTAAAACTTTCGAGTGTGTTAGTTGAATTCTGTGCTCTTCGTAGTCCGTAACTATCCAAGCTGAAGAAGGTTACAATTAGAAGCCGAAATACACGTAATAGGGCTACGGACCCTCTTCGTCATACGTAAACACGATGCACACTTTATTGCGAGTTTTTATAAGAATTAATCCACAAGTACTCAAGTTTTTTACACCAGATAAACATCTTGCCTGTACATGTACCGTGAACGCAGGTAATTCCGATCAGTTCCTAATTCCGATCACTCAACCTAAGTAATCGATTTTTAAAAAATTGAATTAAAATACATAGTTCAAGGGCAAGCTTTGATCATGAGCATCATGATCAACTATGGTTTTTGCTTCAATCTTTTAAAAATTGATAACTTTAGTTGAGTGATCGGAATTAGGAGCTGATCGGAATTACCTGCGTTCACGGTATACCCATTTAGGCTGAAAAAATATTTCGGAACTTACATTTCTGAGTGGAACAATTTTTCATGCTCCAGCGGGAGTTCGTCATACGCAAATTCACTTCGTCATAAGCAAGATTTCTTTCGTTTATCATGGACAGACAGCAATTATTTACAATAATCTATGCACCTATTCTTTGAGCCGTGTCCAAGAGCTACCCAGCTACTATAAAAAGAATGGAAATAGTTTGAATCACAGCTCAAAATTTCAAGTAGTTATTCTTCGTCATACTCAAGCTTCTCTTCGTCATACTCAAAAGTGATAGAAAAACCAAGAGGACTATTTTTTCTATTTTTTGAACAAATAGTGAAAACCCGATTTAATCCACCTGATGAGGTGATATACTATATCATTTATCATTTAAGTTTTTTTAAAGTCGGAACATAATTCAACTTTTATCATTATTTTATCATCATCGTAGTTAGCATCAATACATATGCATGTCTATGTAATATACTGATTAATTTGTATAATATTTGAAATCAATCAAAAAATAGTGTGTAAAGTTCTTGGGCAGGATTAATATTTAAGGGGGAACCCTCAATGGAAAGTCGAAAAACTTGATTGTTATGCATGTTCAGGAGTTTTTTACCTTGAGAAATGTTGAGCCCAAAGTATTTTTCGGAACGTGGTCTCGTTGAGAATTTACAATAAAATTGTGGGATCGCTTGAAGGGAAGTGCAGTGCTGTACAATAGTTTATACGCGCTCTCCTCGAAACCATATGTTTTCATCGACGGTGCGTGTATTTCAGTATCTAGAGGATCATTTTGACTGATTTTTTTTTTGACGAGTAAAAATTAATTATCTAAATTGTGACGTAGCCGCTTTTCGATATCTCAATTTTTCAATTTTCGCTGCATTTAAAAAAAATCCTTACACTTCGCAACTAGTAAGAGGTTGATAGTTACTATGTATACCAAAGTTGCTTAGGAGACACTGTACTTTTTTGGACGCATTTAAAAAACAAAAATTTGTAACACCCTAATAGGTAGATTTACGGTCACTCTAATAGTGTAAAAAGTTGCGCCATATTTTTTAAATAAACTCTTCCAAAGACACACCACGGGGAAGGAAAGACGGGGTTATCTGCCCTATCTACAAGAAAGGTGATAAGCTGGATTGTGAGAACTACCGAGCCATCACTATCCTGAATGCCGCCTACAAAGTGCTGTCCCAAGTCCTCTTTCATCGACTATCGCCAATAGCCAATAGATTTGTGGGAAGTTACCAGGCCGGCTTCATGGAGGGTCGGTCTACAACAGACCAAATCTTCACCCTGCGGCAGATCCTCCAGAAGTGCCGCGAATTCCGAGTCCCCACGCACCACCTGTTCATCGATTTCAAAGCCGCATATGATAGCGTAAACCGACAAGAGCTATGGAAAATTTTGGACGAAAACGGCTTTCCGGGTAAGCTTACTAGACTTATCATGGCTACGATGGATGGGATCCAGTGCTGTGTGAGAATCTCGGGTGGATTGTCGGACCCATTCGAATCTCGCAGGGGACTTCGACAAGGAGATGGTCTTTCCTGCCTGCTATTCAACATTGCGCTTGAAGGTGTTATAAGGCGAGCGGCGATCGAAATGCGGGGCACGATTTTCAACAAATCCAGTCAATTTATCTGCTTTGCTGACGACGTGGATGCTGTCGGCAGAACATTTGAGGCGGTGGAAGATCAGTACACCAGACTGAAACGCGAAGCAGAGAAGATTGGATTGCAGATAAATACGTCTAAAACGAAGTATATGCTGGCGGGCGGAACCGAGCGCGACAGGGCTCGCTTGGGCAGCACCGTGGTAATCGACGGGGATGAGTTCGAGGTAGTCGACGAGTTCGTATACCTTGGCTCGCTGGCAACAGAGGACAACAATACCAGCCGTGAGATTAAAAGACGTATTATCAGCGGAAGTCGGGCCTACTACGGACTCCACAAACACTTGCGGTCGAACAATCTGAGCCCCCGTACAAAGTGCACACTGTACAAAACGCTAATTAGACCGGTTGTCCTCTACGGGCACGAAACGTGGACATTGCTAGAAGAGGACCTACGAGCACTCGGAGTTTTCGAACGGCGGGTGCTAAGAACCATCTTTGGCGGAGTGCAAGAGAACGGTGTATGGAGGCGAAGAATGAACCACGAGCTCGCGCGTCTCTACGGCGAACCAAGTATTCAGAAAGTGGTTAAAGCTGGACGGATACGTTGGGCAGGACATGTTGCTAGAATGCCGGACAACTATCCTGCAAAAATGGTTTTCGCATCAAATCCGGTAGGAACAAGACGAAGAGGGGCACAGCGAGCGAGGTGGCAAGACCAGGTGGAGCGAGATCTGGCGAGCACTGGGTGCCCGCGGAACTGGAGATCAGTTGCCATGGACCGAAACAGATGGAGAAATTATACTGCGCAGGCCTTGTCATAAGACGTTAGGCCAATTAAGTGAAGTGAAGACACACCACCTGCAAAATAAAGCATTTTTGCGCTAGAGCACATGATCGCGTTTTTTCTATTTGGTTCATATCAATAAAGTTTGCTTAAATAATTTCATCAATGTTTTTCAAATAACTTTTGACTAGTAAGGCCAATTCTAATAAGATTTAGCAGATATGTTCACAGCATTAAGGCCTCTCGTTTGATACTAAGATAATTGAAATCTGATTAATTATCTGGTTAAAACCCTTGAATGAATAATTGTAAATTTTATTATGCTGTACACGACTGCTCATAACTTTCAAATTAAACATCCAATCAAAAAACAAATCAATGGTGATCTATAAGGCTAAATTACCTACCCAATGAGACTAATAGCGCATAAATCGGTTTGGCCATTTCTGAGAAACGTTCGACTAATTTACACCTTGAAAAAGCACATTTTTAAGCATAACTTTTGAACCACTTGATTGTTTTCGATGAAACTCTCCCTAAAAAAAATTTGCAGTAGCAAGAGCCTTCATTTGATACTAAAATTGTTGTCAGGTCACGTAATTTTTACATTTTTGCTTATAACTTTTAAACAAAATGTCGGACCACCAAACAATTCAATAGTGATCTACAAGGTGATAACATCTTTCAAATAAGCGTAATGCAAACGAATCGGTTCAGCCATCTCCAAGAAACAGACGACTAAAGTCAAGCGTAACATACACACATACATACATACACACACACACACACACACACACACACACACACACACACACACACACACACACACACACACACACACACACACACACACACACACACACACACACATACACACACACGCTCACACACACGCACACACGCACACACACACACACACACACACACACGCACACACACACGCACACACGCACACACACACACGCACACACACACACACACACACACACACACACACACACACACACACACACACACACAGTATCCAGTATCTCGAAATAAGGAAAAATGAAATCATCGAAAAATGACTTGAAACCATATTGTGCAATAGATTATGTAGAGAGAGGAAATTCGAAAATATAAAGCGCGCGGATTTAACAGAAAAAAGGAATACAAGCGTCGGGTGCTTTTTTTCAGCTGAGGTTTCAATCGTTTCTGAAACAGTAACAAGAGTTATGTTTGAACTGGCAAGAGACAAGACAGTATAGGCAGGGCACGCGCCAGAAACTGCCGATGTCCAGTGAAAGGTTAATGTCCTAAAGTTTGCAAAACATTCTATACAAAAACGTAGAGGTAAAAATATATATGTTTTTCAATAAACAATCTCCATAAAACGGAGTTTAAAATTCGCGAATGGCGCGAAAAGCGCAAAGGAAGGATTAGCCAACTGTCATGCGATTTCCGATTGACGATGCAATTGTATATATGTAGTTTAGGGATGTACGTTGAAGTTTGCGTCGCTGTCTGACGGAGAACCTCCATTCTTAAACTGTCTCTCATAATATTTTCCAGTAAATGTGTTGAAAAAATGAACATCCCGTTTAGAATTCGGTCGACAACTTAAACAGGAAGTAGAACCGCGCGTCTATAAAACGGAATATTAAACAGTGCTTTGCAGTATGAGACAAGAAATATAAAAAAGAACAAGAAGCGTTACATTGATTTTAATCAATGTTTTTCAACGCTTATGAAGACCGTATTATGCTGTGACTTGAGGTACGTTGTGGGCTTGCAAACAATAAGAATAATCGAAAATACTGCAATGCAAGTTATATGGAAACTAGCTGACCCGACAAACTTCGTATTGCCACAAATTAACCTGTGTTGTACATAAATCATGAATCTCGGATGATCTTTGTCACTATCTCGAGTTTTGCAAGCCCCCCAGTGGGCGGCGGTTCCATTTGCTTGATTAGTTCTAAAGTTATGAGCAAATTCGTATTTCGTTTGAATGGGAGCCCCCCCCCCCTCCTAAAAAGGTAAGAAGTCCTAATTCATCATGGGAAAAATGGTTGCCTCCAAAAACACCCACATGCCAAATATGGTTCCATTTGCTTGATTAGTTCTCGAATTATGAGGAAATTTGTATTTCATTTGTGTAGAAGCCCCCCCTCTTGAAGTGTGGAAGGATCCTAATTCACCGTAGAAAATATTTTTGCCTCCAAAAACCTCCACATGCCGAATTTGGTTCTATTTGCTTGATTAGTTCTCGAGTTATGGGGAAATTTGTATTTCATTTGTATTGGAGCCCCCCTCCTAATGTGGGAAGAGGTCCTAATTCATCACAGAAAAAATTCTTGCCTCCAAAAACACCTACACGCCAAATTTGGTTCCATTTGCTGGATTAGTTCTCGAGTTATGAGGAAATTTGTATTTCGTTTGTATAGGACCCCCCCTCCAATTCATCATTGAAAAAAAAATTGTCTCCAAAAACACACACATGCCAAATTTGGTTCAATTCGCTTGCTTAGTTCTCGAGTTATGAGGAAATTTGTATTTCATTTGTACAGGAGCCCCTCCTCTTAAAGTGGGGAGGGGTCCTAATTCACCATAGAAAATTTTCTTGCTCTCGAAAACCTTCACATGCCAAATTTGGTTGCATTTGCTTGATTAGTTCTCGAGTTATGAGGAAATTTGTATGGAAGTCCCCCCTCTTAAAGGGGAGAGGAGTTATAATTCCTCTTATAAAGAGGGGAGGGGTCTCAATTCACCATAGAATAAATTCTTGTCACCAAAAAAACACCCACATGCCAAATGTTGTTCTATTTGCTTGATTAGTTCTCGAGTTAGGAGGAAATTTGTATTTCATTTGTACAGGAGCCCCCCCTCTTAGAGTGGGGAGGGGTCCTAATTCATCGTAGAAAATTTTCTTGCCCTCGAAAACCTTCACATGCCAAAGTTGGTTCCATTTGCTTGATTAGTTTTCGAGTTATGAGGAAATTTGTATGGAAGCCCCCCCTCTTAAAGGGGAGAGGAGTTACAATTCCCCTTATAAAGAGGGAGGGGTCTCAATTTACCATAGAATAAATTCTTGTCACCGAAAATACCCACATGCCAAATTTGGTTCTATTTGCTTGATTAGTTCTCGAGTTATGAGGAAATTTGTATTTCATTTGTATAGGAGCCCCCCCTCCTAAAGTGGGGAGAGGTTCTTATTCATCATAGAAAACATTCTTGCCTCCAAAAACACCTACATGCCAAATTTGGTTCCAGTTGCTGGATTAGCTCTCGAGTTATAAGGAAATTTGTATTTCGTTTGTATAGGAGCCCCCCCCCCTCTTAAAGTGGGGAGGGGTCCCAATTCATCATAGAAAAAAATTTTGTCTTCAAAAACACACACATGCCAAATTTGGTTCCATTTGCTTGATTAGTTCTCGAGTTATGAGGAAATTGGTATTTCATTTGTACAGGAGCCCCCCCTCTTAAAGTGAGGAGGGGTCCTAATTCAACATAGAAAATTTTCTTGCCCTCGAAAACCTTCACATGCCAAATTTGGTTCCATTTGCTTGAATAGTTCTTGAGTTATGAGGAAATTTGTATGGAAACCCCCCCTCTTAAAGGGGAGAGCAGTTATAATTCCCCTTATAAAGAGGGGAGGGGTCTCAAATTACTCTAGAATAAATTCTTGTCACCGAAAACACCCACATGCCAAATTTGGTTCTATTTGCTTGATTAGTTCTCGAGTTATGCAGAAATTTGTGTTTCATTTGTATGGGAGCCCCCCCTCTTAGTGGGGGGAGGGGTCTCTAACCATCACTAAAACCTTTCCTGGCCCCAAAAACCTCTACATGCAAATTTTCACGCCGATTGGTTCAGTAGTTTTTGATTCTATAAGGAACACAGGACAGACAGACAGACAGACAGACAGACAGAAATCCTTCTTTATAGGTATAGATGGCATCAAGTGACAGTGCTTAAGTTTTATGCTTGCCCAGCCAACATGGACGGCAGACACGTTCGTAGACTTCCTAATCTGGAAGTGCTTTTGGTAGAGACCAACTCTACCATTTATCAGTGGGCATGTCGCTTGGACGCCACCAGTTCTTCCGTTCCGTTATCGATTACGGCACAATGATTGGTAATTTGTTTGGTTTTCCGCGTTTTCTTCGTGATTGGTGAATCTCTTATTTTCGATGGTTCCGCGCTTTATGACTTTCCATATTGAGAATTGAACGGTAAATGTGTATTGTTTTGCATGCTGTCAAATCAATTGTCAAGTTTTTAATTAGGTGCGTCTTTATTATAATGGTGCATATCACAATTAAGTGTTTGCTGAGCTTGAAATATTTCCGCTGCCTGTCAATAGCCGCGCATTTCAAACAATCCAAGTTTAATCCTATAAACTTTTCAATTCCAAATCCACTTTTGGCTTGATCGCCAATTTTGAGCGTAATAAAAACTATACTCTTCTACCTGTCTACCTATAGTGTTCACCAAGTTTCAGCTAAATCCAATCTATTTAAAGGCAAACTCTTTTAAGAGCGTAGTGTACTGTTTTTCTTTTTTTGAATACTTTAATATAATAAGAGACAAAAACAAACAAGAAATACACATGAAGTTAGTCAAAAAAAAGTCTCAACTTTTCATAGTTTGTACACTTTTTCTGATTTTTGTAATGAATTTGGAGATACCTTTCAATTACTTTTCGACTTAAGACTAGAAATAATATGCCCTTTTATCACGATTATATTACACAAATCCAAAAATATGTTCATAAAAAGAAAATTAAAAGATATTGAAAAAAGCTTAATATTGTCTGGCGAATTTGTACTGTGAAACAATTATTTTGTTTAGTAAATAACGCGCTGCACAAACGAATTGCCTGGATCCTGTAGCAGAGTACGGCACGAAAGATGGATTTTACCACATGCATCGATTGGAATTACTTATAATTTTACTCCTAGCATGGAACATTGAAAATCATTCATTCGGATAATTACCGTCAGCTGAAATCGTTAAAACTGTACCATATTGCTGATCAATTGTGCCGCATCATACCAATGAAGAATGTGCGAGAATACGTAGAACCATAAATCTTCATTAAAATGATGTTAATTTTTATTAACTGCAACCTTCTTGCGCCGGCTGCGGTTTATGCTCAAGGTGTGTCCACTTTAGACTTGACACCCACTTTTAATGGTTTCTTGACTGGCGCAACCGAAGCAGCGCTTCATCCTTTTTGGCTCGCTGCTAACGGAGGTGGAGTCTTTAGTCCAACTTATCGTCATGGCAATGGGATTGGGATTTGTAATGGCTTTATTCGCATGCAAATTGGTATTCTCCGGTGGGCACTGTTTGGCGTGAATGATCGTAAAATGGCAATAAAAGCTATTATAACAGGCGTTATTGCAAGAATGATTGGTTAACGAGCGTGAGAAAATCAATGTATGTGGATTAATTGATTCATCGATGTTCGGAGAAAGAATACATACTAATGGAATCTAACTTTGTCTTTTTTTGCCAGCTGCTAAAAAACCTATAAAACGTTCCTAACGTTAGAGGTTTTTACGCATCATGTTTTGCTTTACCCATTTGTTCTAACTTATATCAGTTCAAGTTTGACAATGAAATGGTCAATACTTGTGTCGATAGTCAACACCATTTGTATTACATCAATGTTAACGATTATTTTCAAAACTACTAAAGTGTTAATCTGTTTAGATAAACGGTCTAAGGAATACTGCGTATAACAGGCTAAGAAAAAATAGCTTTTAATCGGATGATTCAAAAATAAGAAAAATATTTCATTTAATTCTACTACAACAAACAGTACGATTACTACCTGAAAATTTGTAGTTTAGTCGAATACATTACTTTCGTCATTTCATACGGCTCTATATAAGGTGAGGCAAAGTTCGACTAAGCTAGATGTCTTATATTAAGACTTAAGAGTTATATATTTAAAGTAAATGGGAAAGACCTCTATTATTCCCGTGGCCGACTACGAGCAAGTGTGGAGTTGAGGACATTGAGACGAATCTAAAATTTTAATCTAATTATAAATAGGGTACTGGAGGGTATTTCCAGCCCATTAAGCGGTAGCCTGAACGATATTCAGGAATTACGTTGAAACTATATTTATTCGAGACAACATTTTTATACTAGTTGATAGAATAATATTTACTGAATATCGGCGTGTATTTTGGTCTTAATGAAACGCTACTGAATTTGTGTTCTAGTCGCGAGAAATGATGAAGTCGCTGCGGCTAAAGGAGGCCCATTTTCTATAGTGGTGTCTGTGTTTTTTAAATCCGACCGGCCGAAATAGCCTGCACAGGGATTAGATGCTTTGCAAAAGATCAAATCAAAAGAGAGACCGGTGGATAACGTGTCGCCATTGCCTACATTCCGGGCTCATTGTAGATAACTAGTTTTGCCGTGACAACAGCTTGCTGCTGGCGCTAGTGTATCATTGAATCGTTCATATACATTAGCACCAGAAGCAAGTGGTTGTCACTCAAGTACTAGCTATGCTGGAATTAAAAACAAAATGCCGGTAATGACTAGTGATTGAAAATTGATTTATATTTTCATATCAGAGAGGAATTTTTGTGTTCTTCCGTGATGAAAAGAAGTAGAATTGTTCTGTGAGAGCATATTCACAGCTGTTTAGTTTCTAGAATAAGTAAACGTGATCATAATTGTGTGTTTTCCAAACCATCATCAAGAGCGGATACGCGTAAGCGATTGCTGCTGGTTTTTTCAGCCTGATTACGTGCCAGTGGAAAAACTGTGGTTTTGATGTTTATTGAATAAAATTTAGCAAATTGCTTACATTTTTATGAAAAGAGTTATAACACATTAAAGCCTATGAGTGCTACATTCGTTTCAGTATTGTTATATAGCGGCAAAGTTTTTATTTGGGAAAGTGTAGCCAAAAAAGGTAATGTATGCCGAATTTAGTAGCGTGCTGGGAATACCCTCCCGTACCCTAGGTATTATCAAAATTTTTACTTGGTAACGATAGCTTTTGTTATACCTTGTTTGGCGTCACGGAGCAATAGTGCTGTTGCCGGCAATTCAATAGGCCCTATAGAGTCCATTGCTACTACCGCGGAGATAAAAAAGTAAAGCCCTATAATATAAAGTATGGCAATGCTGCAGTACGCTGTATACCAATAGAAGTGTTGCAGTGCGTACCGAAACATATGGTTGATCGAAATTCAGAATATGATTTCTGATCAGAATGGGCCCGATCTCAATGTCGCATCAAGGCAATTAATTATTTCCTGCATACAGTTTACTTGTGGTTTTCAATCATTTTAAAAAGAGGCGAACCAGCCGCAGGCTGAAAACCTCTCTAATATAGAATTAAAAAAAAATCATTTTAAACTACATTATAAGTTTGGAAACAGAATTGTCATTCGCGCTCCTACTAATTGAATTCACTATTTGAATTTTCACAAGTGCTAACGCAATTGACGGATACCGTATGAGTATTTTGTATTACATATTTTGGAATGTAAAACATATAGATATGTAAATTACCTCATTAAGGTACTATCAAGCAACTCCAGAGTTTGATCACCAGACAGAATCTTTTTTTCTTCTTTTTCGTTTTTCTCTGGCTGTGTCTGGCTTATGTGTATGATCATTTTCCGGCCGCTTCCCGTGGTCGGATCATTACAAATTTAGTATCAAAATAAGCGGAACAGACTGCAGAATCAAAATCTGAAATAAAAAAAACTGATTTCTTCAAAATTTTCAGTCGTTCATGTCCCCTTAACGATGTTGCGGAGCTTGGATTGTGGTGATGCATTTAGGTCATTTATACGGTTTAACTATGACTATGACCGTGATAGATAGATAGATAGATAGATAGATAGATAGATAGATAGATAGATAGATAGATAGATAGATAGATAGATAGATAGATAGATAGATAGATAGATAGATAGATAGATAGATAGATAGATAGATAGATAGATAGATAGATAGATAGATAGATAGATAGATAGATAGATAGATAGATAGATAGATAGATAGATAGATAGATAGATAGATAGATAGATAGATAGATAGATAGATAGATAGATAGATAGATAGATAGATAGATAGATAGATAGATAGATAGATAGATAGATAGATAGATAGATAGATAGATAGATAGATAGATAGATAGATAGATAGATAGATAGATAGATAGATAGATAGATAGATAGATAGATAGATAGATAGATAGATAGATAGATAGATAGATAGATAGATAGATAGATAGATAGATAGATAGATAGATAGATAGATAGATAGATAGATAGATAGATAGATAGATAGATAGATAGATAGATAGATAGATAGATAGATAGATAGATAGATAGATAGATAGATAGATAGATAGATAGATAGATAGATAGATAGATAGATAGATAGATAGATAGATAGATAGATAGATAGATAGATAGATAGATAGATAGATAGATAGATAGATAGATAGATAGATAGATAGATAGATAGATAGATAGATAGATAGATAGATAGATAGATAGATAGATAGATAGATAGATAGATAGATAGATAGATAGATAGATAGATAGATAGATAGATAGATAGATAGATAGATAGATAGATAGATAGATAGATAGATAGATAGATAGATAGATAGATAGATAGATAGATAGATAGATAGATAGATAGATAGATAGATAGATAGATAGATAGATAGATAGATAGATAGATAGATAGATAGATAGATAGATAGATAGATAGATAGATAGATAGATAGATAGATAGATAGATAGATAGATAGATAGATAGATAGATAGATAGATAGATAGATAGATAGATAGATAGATAGATAGATAGATAGATAGATAGATAGATAGATAGATAGATAGATAGATAGATAGATAGATAGATAGATAGATAGATAGATAGATAGATAGATAGATAGATAGATAGATAGATAGATAGATAGATAGATAGATAGATAGATAGATAGATAGATAGATAGATAGATAGATAGATAGATAGATAGATAGAGATAGAGATAGAGATAGAGATAGAGATAGAGATAGAGATAGAGATAGAGATAGAGATAGAGATAGAGATAGAGATAGAGATAGAGATAGAGATAGAGATAGAGATAGAGATAGAGATAGAGATAGAGATAGAGATAGAGATAGAGATAGAGATAGAGATAGAGATAGAGATAGAGATAGAGATAGAGATAGAGATAGAGATAGAGATAGAGATAGAGATAGAGATAGAGATAGAGATAGAGATAGAGATAGAGATAGAGATAGAGATAGAGATAGAGATAGAGATAGAGATAGAGATAGAGATAGAGATAGAGATAGAGATAGAGATAGAGATAGAGATAGAGATAGAGATAGAGATAGAGATAGAGATAGAGATAGAGATAGAGATAGAGATAGAGATAGAGATAGAGATAGAGATAGAGATAGAGATAGAGATAGAGATAGAGATAGAGATAGAGATAGAGATAGAGATAGAGATAGAGATAGAGATAGAGATAGAGATAGAGATAGAGGTCTTAATGAAACGCTACTGAATTTGTGTTCTAGTCGCGAGAAATGATGAAGTCGCTGCGGCTAAAGGAGGCCCATTTTCTATAGTGGTGTCTGTGTTTTTTAAATCCGACCGGCCGAAATAGCCTGCACAGGGATTAGATGCTTTGCAAAAGATCAAATCAAAAGAGAGACCGGTGGATAACGTGTCGCCATTGCCTACATTCCGGGCTCATTGTAGATAACTAGTTTTGCCGTGACAACAGCTTGCTGCTGGCGCTAGTGTATCATTGAATCGTTCATATACATTAGCACCAGAAGCAAGTGGTTGTCACTCAAGTACTAGCTATGCTGGAATTAAAAACAAAATGCCGGTAATGACTAGTGATTGAAAATTGATTTATATTTTCATATCAGAGAGGAATTTTTGTGTTCTTCCGTGATGAAAAGAAGTAGAATTGTTCTGTGAGAGCATATTCACAGCTGTTTAGTTTCTAGAATAAGTAAACGTGATCATAATTGTGTGTTTTCCAAACCATCATCAAGAGCGGATACGCGTAAGCGATTGCTGCTGGTTTTTTCAGCCTGATTACGTGCCAGTGGAAAAACTGTGGTTTTGATGTTTATTGAATAAAATTTAGCAAATTGCTTACATTTTTATGAAAAGAGTTATAACACATTAAAGCCTATGAGTGCTACATTCGTTTCAGTATTGTTATATAGCGGCAAAGTTTTTATTTGGGAAAGTGTAGCCAAAAAAGGTAATGTATGCCGAATTTAGTAGCGTGCTGGGAATACCCTCCCGTACCCTAGGTATTATCAAAATTTTTACTTGGTAACGATAGCTTTTGTTATACCTTGTTTGGCGTCACGGAGCAATAGTGCTGTTGCCGGCAATTCAATAGGCCCTATAGAGTCCATTGCTACTACCGCGGAGATAAAAAAGTAAAGCCCTATAATATAAAGTATGGCAATGCTGCAGTACGCTGTATACCAATAGAAGTGTTGCAGTGCGTACCGAAACATATGGTTGATCGAAATTCAGAATATGATTTCTGATCAGAATGGGCCCGATCTCAATGTCGCATCAAGGCAATTAATTATTTCCTGCATACAGTTTACTTGTGGTTTTCAATCATTTTAAAAAGAGGCGAACCAGCCGCAGGCTGAAAACCTCTCTAATATAGAATTAAAAAAAAATCATTTTAAACTACATTATAAGTTTGGAAACAGAATTGTCATTCGCGCTCCTACTAATTGAATTCACTATTTGAATTTTCACAAGTGCTAACGCAATTGACGGATACCGTATGAGTATTTTGTATTACATATTTTGGAATGTAAAACATATAGATATGTAAATTACCTCATTAAGGTACTATCAAGCAACTCCAGAGTTTGATCACCAGACAGAATCTTTTTTTCTTCTTTTTCGTTTTTCTCTGGCTGTGTCTGGCTTATGTGTATGATCATTTTCCGGCCGCTTCCCGTGGTCGGATCATTACAAATTTAGTATCAAAATAAGCGGAACAGACTGCAGAATCAAAATCTGAAATAAAAAAAACTGATTTCTTCAAAATTTTCAGTCGTTCATGTCCCCTTAACGATGTTGCGGAGCTTGGATTGTGGTGATGCATTTAGGTCATTTATACGGTTTAACTATGACTATGACCGTGATAGATAGATAGATAGATAGATAGATAGATAGATAGATAGATAGATAGATAGATAGATAGATAGATAGATAGATAGATAGATAGATAGATAGATAGATAGATAGATAGATAGATAGATAGATAGATAGATAGATAGATAGATAGATAGATAGATAGATAGATAGATAGATAGATAGATAGATAGATAGATAGATAGATAGATAGATAGATAGATAGATAGATAGATAGATAGATAGATAGATAGATAGATAGATAGATAGATAGATAGATAGATAGATAGATAGATAGATAGATAGATAGATAGATAGATAGATAGATAGATAGATAGATAGATAGATAGATAGATAGATAGATAGATAGATAGATAGATAGATAGATAGATAGATAGATAGATAGATAGATAGATAGATAGATAGATAGATAGATAGATAGATAGATAGATAGATAGATAGATAGATAGATAGATAGATAGATAGATAGATAGATAGATAGATAGATAGATAGATAGATAGATAGATAGATAGATAGATAGATAGATAGATAGATAGATAGATAGATAGATAGATAGATAGATAGATAGATAGATAGATAGATAGATAGATAGATAGATAGATAGATAGATAGATAGATAGATAGATAGATAGATAGATAGATAGATAGATAGATAGATAGATAGATAGATAGATAGATAGATAGATAGATAGATAGATAGATAGATAGATAGATAGATAGATAGATAGATAGATAGATAGATAGATAGATAGATAGATAGATAGATAGATAGATAGATAGATAGATAGATAGATAGATAGATAGATAGATAGATAGATAGATAGATAGATAGATAGATAGATAGATAGATAGATAGATAGATAGATAGATAGATAGATAGATAGATAGATAGATAGATAGATAGATAGATAGATAGATAGATAGATAGATAGAGATAGAGATAGAGATAGAGATAGAGATAGAGATAGAGATAGAGATAGAGATAGAGATAGAGATAGAGATAGAGATAGAGATAGAGATAGAGATAGAGATAGAGATAGAGATAGAGATAGAGATAGAGATAGAGATAGAGATAGAGATAGAGATAGAGATAGAGATAGAGATAGAGATAGAGATAGAGATAGAGATAGAGATAGAGATAGAGATAGAGATAGAGATAGAGATAGAGATAGAGATAGAGATAGAGATAGAGATAGAGATAGAGATAGAGATAGAGATAGAGATAGAGATAGAGATAGAGATAGAGATAGAGATAGAGATAGAGATAGAGATAGAGATAGAGATAGAGATAGAGATAGAGATAGAGATAGAGATAGAGATAGAGATAGAGATAGAGATAGAGATAGAGATAGAGATAGAGATAGAGATAGAGATAGAGATAGAGATAGAGATAGAGATAGAGATAGAGATAGAGATAGAGATAGAGATAGAGATAGAGATAGAGATAGAGATAGAGATAGAGATAGAGATAGAGATAGAGATAGAGATAGAGATAGAGATAGAGATAGAGATAGAGATAGAGATAGAGATAGAGATAGAGATAGAGATAGAGATAGAGATAGAGATAGAGATAGAGATAGAGTTATGTACCATATTAAAGGTATGGAGTATGGAGTCCCGAATTCCAATTTATAACACCTCAGATGAACAGTGAATTGGTGTAATTTGTAGTGTTGTTTGCTGGGATCACCAGGTTTTGCAAGCGATGGCGGTTTGACTCTATCAATCTTCGATGCAGTATGGCCGAAATTTGCGTGGTTATTAGTTTTCTCAAGAACATGCAGGATCGGTATGCGTAAAAGACTTACAGAGAACACCCTAACAGATTCTTTTGCAGATAACTCAAAATTTAGTGCAACCCGAAGACGTTCAAACTAATTTGCACTAAGGTGAACATGGAAGATATCCCCGAATAAAAAGTGCGGCAGGATTAGCGATTTAAACAGTTGTCGCTTAGTCTCGACCGTTGCAGCAGAATTACAGAAGTAGACCGTCAGTGTAAATCTTCCCACACTGTTGTGATATCAAACCGTCCCACTGTAGATCACTCTGGAATACGTAACCTAGATTGTTCGCACTGCCTGACTACTGGGCGTTTTTACCGTCTATCACGATGCACGAATCCGGAGACACAAATCCAATTGCACGCCGACGTCGGCTTGTTATGAACAGCGCTTTACTTTTGGTGGGATTTATTGCAAGCCCGCTTCTCCGTAACCATTTTGAAATTCGTTCAAAATCCGTATTCATCATTCTGATTATTTCCGAAGTGCAAGGATCAAGACGTCCGATATATAGTTGAACGTCGTCAGCATACATCTGGATGGAGCAAAATTTGAGAATTGTTGGAAGATCGTTTATGTTGCAGCATAACAGCAACGGTCCGAGAACTGAGCCTTGCGGTACACCAGATGTAGATTCAGCACAACTGGAGCAGCGACCACCACAGTCTACTGTTTGTTTTCTACCTTGTAGATACAAGGTAGCCGCAGATGAAAAGTTGAACTGAGCTTCCAGTTTTGCAAGCAGCTTCCGGTTTGGAATTATGCCGAAAGCCTTTGGAAAGTCTACCAGTTGGGAGCCACCAGAATACGAGTTGTGGCGGATTGCGCTTTTACATGCCTTCCCAAAAAAACTGATTGAGCTGATACGTGCCACCCCTGATATTATAAAGTCAAGCGTCACAATAACGGATGATATATTGAGTTCATTTATGTCGTTAGATGGTTTGAAGCAAGATGACGGGCTACGGAATTTACTGTTCAATGTTGCAGTGGAAGGGACAGGCGGGCAGAGAAGCGGTATCATAACCGCAAAATGTTCTTAGGCTTCGTAGGCAACTTCGATATCATCGGTGTTAACCGTAGAGTTGTGCAAGCAATGGCGTTTGCGAATATATAGGGCTCTCATAAACTCTGTCAAAATGAAATACACTCAAGTTATAAATTTCGAAACTTTCTTAAAAATACTGCGTAAACTTCGAAATGCGAGTAGAAAAAATTCGCATAAATTCCGAAATTCGTGTAAAATAGTCACGTAAAAAAGAGACTTCAGTGTATACGGTGGCTAGTAAAGAGCGAGTTAGTCCTTCTGATGTTGGAACGGTGTTGGATGCGGTGTGTGCTGAAAATACCTCTAATGTGGAAAGATATCGTGTAAACTCACCATACAACCTAATCGAGCTTTCAACGATCGAGAAGTCTACTTCGACATTTTATGCAGGGAAAATTCAGTCGAGTTTGACATTTCATGCTGACACTTTCCACCATTCCCGCCTATCGAAAACTCGATACAAATTAGGCGGTTCTAAAATCAAACGCTCGTTGAAAGTGTGTTCTAAGCAGGGATGGTTCGATCACTTTGACTCAATTTTGATTCATTTGACACTACCGTCTCAGCCGAGCAAAATTTGACAAAGTTATGTATGAGACATTTGTAGAACACGTTATTATTTATAATTTTTCAGAATAAAGTGTTGCTGTAACTTTTATAGTTACGGCGCTACAATGCTAGTACCTCTTTAGTAACTAAATGAACGTTCATTTAGTTACTAATGCGGTACTAGCATTGTAGCACCGTAACTACAAAAGATACAGCAACACTTTATTAAGCAAAATTGTAGATCTAGTTATTATCTACAAATGTCCCATATATCAATTTGCCAAATTTTGCTTGGTTACGACGCTACTGTCAAATGAATCAAAATTGAGTCAAAGTGATCGAACCATCCCTGGTTCTAAGCACAACATGGAGATTTATTAGTCGATGAGTCTGGACAATCCATATCGAAACGAAGTGTATATAGTGGCTTTGGAGATCCTTCAATACTGTGAAATCAAATTATTGTCAAAGTATTGTCAAATTGCTCTAAGAGTCATTTGAATACTCTCAAAAGTGTTTACCTATAAGAACGTATGAATTAAATGAATAGGTATAGAACTTTGATGGGCAGATGAATGTAGAGATCTTTTTTCTATGTCGATTATGCTTATTATTATTTCTATCTGTCTGGGATACCTACATTGAACGATTGTGTCAATGAATATATCAGAATATAGGGTACGGCACTAGTTCTTCAGCCTACTTCTATTTTGGGCCTACTTTCTGTTCTGACAGGGAAAACTTATATTCTTCAGCAAATACCGCACTATTTTTGTAGGTACATTCGTTCGCCGACAAATTGGTTCTTCAGACTCATATAACACGAAAGCAGAGTTGGTGCAATAATTAATAGCATGCTGAAAATAGGCTGAATTTAGAAGTATGCTGAAAGTACCCTCCTGCACCCTTCTTAAATAGTGACTAGGAATTATCGGAATAGTTACAATAATCCTCAACCATAATATGCGATAATCCCAAAGTAAACAACCCCAGAAGGCCAGCTGTTAGGTAGCCGGCACTATTGATTAACACGGTGCGCAGCCATTTGGGACTTTCTGTGCAACACCTCGTTTGATCGATTAAAACTTCTCTCGTCGCTCTCTCCAGAGTCTGAGACGATCACGATTGTGACGAGAATTGATTTAAATTAATTTCAATGAGTTCAAATATTTCTGCGCCGCAACACTAGTACATGTGCAGTGCTGTGCTGCGTAGCGAACACAGCTTTACGGTAATATAACACTTGCCTCGCGGCCGTTAAATGATTGTATTGCGCGCTCCCGTCGCGGCCGTCGTCGTCGTCGTCGTCGTCATTGTGGACGTCGTCGTTGCCCTGGAGATTTATAGTGGAACATTTTCAGTACGCCACTTGAACTGGATGCTGAGAGGCGCTCATGACCGAGTGAGTGTAGATCACTGGTCCCGTTGTTGGCTGGTTGAGGAGCGCGAATTCTGCGGCAGGACGCGCGGGAACAATAACAACAATTTTATCAATTTTAATCCGCAATCGAGCAGCCGGGTGTCGTCGTCGCATCGGTCGCTCACGATTCAGATCGCGGCACAGTTCAGTGTGCCGTGGATTACTGACGGTTGTGTTTGGGGAGAAAATCTTTTGTTTGTGCACTGATTTTTGACAAGAGGTGGCAGATTTTCCACAAGTCCAAGAGTAGAGTTGTGACGCAAATTAAGGTGTTCGCGTGAGAGACAGATAGCAAGACTCGATCACCACGGTGGTGAAAACGATACCGTCACAACTTATGTCAGCAGGGAGTTGTTGATTGTGGAGCATTCAAATTACATATAATTTAGCTGAAAACTGTACACGTCTGCTGGTGGCACAATCCACTGGACCGGTAGACTTTGAACTGCGATGATAGTGTCTTCTAAGAACGGAGGATAAAAAACTAGGCAGAAAATTGAATTTCACTGACATGCATGGACATTGAACAGATTTTAAATTACAAGAGTAAATCATAGCGACGAAAACAAAGGCGAGAGAAAGAGAATCGATGCGCGTCATGGAACTGAAGACGGTGAAAGCCGAACTCAAGAAGCAATCTCAAGATAAAGCGACAGGCTGCGAGCTGGGAATCAATGAACAAACGGGACGATTGCAATGGTGTCCGGGATATCGGTTCGCGAAGCTGCTGTTTGTGATACCCGCTGCGATGCTGCCGTTGGCGGTGCTATTCTTATTGTTTACACGGCTGCACGTGGCTGGATCGGTCAAGCATTCCGCTCATCATTATCAGTCGCTGAGCTATTATTCTGACCAATCAAATCAATTGGATGACCTACAATCTCGCTGCGATGCGGTGCGAACAACGTTTTCGGAAGTGTTGGATGTTGAGGAACGCGATATCCTGAGAGATTTGCGAACTTCTTTTGTTCCCAGGACACCAGTGGTTGTTCCTTCCCGCTGTGTAAGTACAGATCGCCGCGATGATTTGGTCACAATACCAGAGGATGTAGATAAGCCAGATATTGTCCCCAATCAACGAAGAAAGCGGCTTGCTGTACGACGCAGAAAGGCAAAGAAATCAATTGCGCAGGGCATCACGTGGAGCAACGAAGGCAATCCGGAGAGCGTACGAATGGCACAGGTAGAAATCATGAAACAGTACATGGATACGACCGTTAATCCCTGTGATGATTTCTATCAATATGCTTGCGGTAATTGGGATCGTGTTAATCCTATCCCGAAGGATAAAGCAGGCTTGGACACTTTCGAAATATTGAGAGAAAGTTTGGATGTTGTTTTGAAAAACCTTTTGCTTGAAACCACGGACGGTGGAGTTATTGATATAGAAAACACCATATCTACTACAATGTCGCCTATCTATAATGAACACCTCCGTCGAGTAAGGAAACGAATTATGGGTAAGCGAGGAGTATTGAACAAATTAGTACTGAAGGCCCAGATAAGAAAAGTTCAGAAACGGGAGCTGGCACAAGTTGCATCGGAGAATAGTTTGAATAATGCCGAAACAAAGGCGCGGCACTTGTTTATATCCTGTATGAACTACAGCTTAATTGAGAAGCGAGGACTCCAACCATTGTTTAGCCTGCTTAATTCCCTGGGCGGTTGGCCTGTGTTGGATCCCAACTGGCGTGCGGAAAATTTCGATTGGCTCAATTTAACCGCACAAATACGAAGGTACAATAATGACATACTCATAGTTGAATGGGTCGGTCCGGATATCAAGAACTCCGACGAAAACATAATTCAGTTTGATCAAACCTCGCTGGGTTTGCCAACACGGGATTACTTCCTCCAAGCTAGCAATAAAAAGTATCTGGATGGATATAAACAATTCATGATTGATGTGCTTATTCTATTGGACGTTCAGCCAGAAGTTGCCAACGAAACGGCCGATGAAATGGTAGAATTTGAGGTGCAGTTAGCTAATATTACAAGTTCGGTGGAGGAACGAAACAATGTATCCGTGCTGTACAAAAAGATTATTTTGGAAAACCTCCACGATGAAGTTCCCGAGATCGATTGGACACGCTATCTGACGATCGTAATGGACCGGCAAATGAACAGCTCGGAATTTGTAGTAATGTTTGCACTGAACTATATGAAAGATTTGGTACAACTGCTCGATCAAACTGATTCACGAACGGTAGCTAACTACATTTTGTGGCGGTTTGTGAGACATCGCATCAATAATTTGGATGACAGGTTTCTTCAGGCGAAGCAAAAGTTCTCTAATGTACTTTTTGGAAGGGAGAAAAATCCTCCACGTTGGAAAAATTGTGTGAATCAGGTAAACGCCAACATGGGTATGGCGGTCGGAGCCATGTTCGTTCGAAAGTACTTTGATGAGAACAGTAAACGTGATACGTTAGCAATGACACATGAACTGCAACAGGCATTTAGGGAAATTCTGAACGAAACCGAATGGTTGGATGGACAAACGAAGCGGCTAGCTGAAATGAAGGTAAATGCAATGTCGCTTAGAATTGGCTATCCGGATTTTATCTTATCACACAAGGAGCTGAATGAAAAATATTCCGATCTGGAGATCAACGCCGACAAATACTTCGAGAATACGCTGAACGTTTTGAGTCACATTCGGCGAACCGATCAGGATAAGATAGGTCAAACAGTGAATAAAACAGCTTGGCATACGGCACCTGCAGTCGTGAATGCTTATTATAGTCGAAACAAAAATCAGATAATGTTTCCAGCAGGCATACTGCAACCTCCTTTCTACCATCGGTACTTTCCCAAATCGATGAACTATGGTGGAATAGGCGTCGTGATAGGACATGAGCTTACTCATGGCTTTGACGATAAAGGACGACTGTTTGATCGGGAAGGAAATCTTTATCGATGGTGGAGTGATCTTGCAATTGAAGCATTCCATGAGCGCGCCTCCTGTTTAGTGCAACAATATGGTAAATACACAATTGATGAGGTGGGCGTTCAGATTGACGGTGAAAGCACGCAGGGAGAAAATATTGCAGACAACGGAGGAATTAAGCAAGCATTCCGGGCTTATACGAAGTGGTTATCCGAGCAAACGAGCGAAGAAGTGTTGGAAAATGAAACTTTACCCGGATTGAATGTTACCAACAAGCAGCTGTTTTTCTTGAATTTTGCACAGGTTTGGTGCGGAGCAATGCGACCAGAAGCTACTAGAAATAAGCTCAAAACTGCTGTTCACAGTCCCGGTAAGTTTCGTGTGATCGGGACATTGTCAAACTCGGAGGATTTCGCGCGAGTTTATGAGTGCGAGCCGGGAACACCCATGAATCCAGGAGACAAATGTAGCGTTTGGTAGAACCGACCTTCCATAAATAAATCAGGAGACTGTTACGTAATGTTAGATGATACCTAATTCACACACAAAACCATAAAACTCTTCCAGTAAAAGTCATTCCGCCTGTACGAATATTGTAGCTGCAATAAATAAATGTTATTACTAGCCGTAACCGCAAGCCTTTTTGCTTTGAACGAAACAAATCCCTGGTTTGTGGTTTACTCATTTGCTGTAGTAGCCCGGTTAATTTACCATCTGATATGATACTGTGTGTTGTATTCTGATTTGAACTACCTTAACCGGTGGACTAGAATTTCAAGCAAGTAGTGTATCAAGAAAGTATTATGCAATGAACGAAAGTTAATTCTTGAGTCTCGATAATGATCTTTCATGAATGATATGATTATTTGATAAAACATAATTTCAAATCCTTTTAATCAATGACCTGATAGTCGATTGAGTCCAATGTTCACAGCATGTTCAGATAGTATCGAAAATTAATTGCAGCAATTCAAATTTACTTAAAGAATTTTAAGCTTTACTAATGGATGGTTACCTAGTACTGCTTCAGCACATTCAGTTTAACCATATATTTTATCTTTCATATTGGCTGAAACGAAATTGGAAAAAATCGGACATTGAAGCAGTTGGAAAGAACTCAAGTAGGAGCTCCAATTCTATATTCGCAACTATTTCTTCTATAAAACTATTTGTTTAAAATCAGATTCATTTAAAACTAGCTGATTGCCTGATCTAACTTGGGCCTCTTAGTCTCTCAGCCACTTTGTACGTCTTTTATTGTAGCCAAAAAGAGCTTTGGCTTTGTGCTGTTACTTTGTGCTACTAACGGCTTTTCAGCTCTATAGCACCGTAAATATCAGAAGATAAATTACGAAAGGGATGGCCATTGAATCAATGCTTATTAAGTTTGTTTACCGTTTCTCTTTACCCAACCTGAAGGATCCGTGCATCAAACCAAGCTATAATAGGAGCCAATTATAACCGGATTTCCTCTTCATGCCTTGTCTGCCCTGAGATACTATCAACAGCTTTATTTCATTATACTTTTTTCTACCGTACGCTTCGTCGATTATAAAAAACTACGGTTATAAAAAGCTAATTAATGCCTGATCTCATTGTCAAGGTCAAGACAACAAAACACAAGGTTCACGGTCATAAATTTGTACTGTCCACACGAAGATAACCTCAACGACGAGTAAGAAGCATCTGGAATTCAACGTACGTCTACGGAGATATGAACGCCCAGATTGGCAGGGAAGCGATGTATAGACCGGTGATCGGGCCCATAGCCTGACACGAACGGACACGAACGTTAACGGCCAGCGGTGCAGCGATTCTGCAGCTTTGCGAGGTCTGGTGATCAGAAGCACTTTCTTTCCCCGCAAAGATATCCAAAGCAACAAAGCAGGCTGGAGATCGCTTGACCTACGAACCTTGAACCAAATCGACCATATTCTTATCCCGGTTTTTCTCGAATATCACCAACGTACGTTCTCAACGGGGGCGGATATCGACTTGCAGGGATAATTCCTCCTCAGAAGAAAAAAAGAGAAGAGAAAAAATCAAACTGTGCTCAGTCTTCAACGCGAATTATTCTGCTCCGTTTTATTTTAACTTTTCTCTTTCTTGCTGAACGCAGTTGTATGAGCAACCGCACACTGTGCTACTCATTGAGGAGCAACAGAATGTTAATACACTTTGAATACGTTGATGCGATGCGCTGACGTATGACAACTACGGGTAGTTTTAACATGGGTAGTGCGTTGAGAAAAAACGACGATTGTAAATAGCGGTCATTGTCATCAGAAAAATATTAATTCATTAATGCAGTTGAATCATCATTCTTACATTATGTATATTCAGTTGAGTTTGGCTGCCCGTGAACGCAACTGCATCATATGGTTAGGCATGTCACAACGGCAACAGTGCGAAAAATGTTATTTAGATATGACAACATTGGAATTCCCATGCACTTGCATCTTGACGCGCACCTACAGGAGAGTCCCATTATAAACAAAGGTAATTCTCCGCTAAGATTCAAAATTTAACGACGTTTGATTGCCTTGACGCCACTGAGTCTATAGCTTCTGTACGCGCACCGGTTGTTTCGTTTTCCCGCTTAGGGGAACAAGGGGTAAGAAGGCCCGGCGGGGTAAGAGGGACCACATCAATTTCGTCAAGAAATCCTTAAATTTTCTACAAATACCCCAGTATGTTTTGTTTATTAGCCTATCTAAACACTTTCGAGACAACCTGTGGCACTCGGCCGTATCCAACGTCAAAACTAGAATCAAAACAAACTTTTCGTTCGGAGTGTCTTCATGCGATATAATTTCAGCAGCAACAAATTTAAGGGTTTTCAGCAAAAAAAGCTAGGTATTTTGACGTTTCTCTTACCACTGACTTTAATTGGGCAATTATTGTTCTGCGTGTGGCGGAAAAAGTATATAAAATAGTACGGATTGAGAGATAAAAGCAAAATAATGTAAATTGTTAGCTAGGGGTAAGACGGGCCATTTTTCACGGGGTAAAAGGGCCATACGTCATAGTGCTCATAATTACCTAAAGTTCTTCTGTTTAGTGTCTTAATAGATTTTAAAAATATTGAATGAAAAACCCAACCTTTTTCCTGTTAAATTTGACTAACTATTTTATTATTCTGACAGATACGCATTTCGTTTACGACTTGCAGGCTTCATCAGTGTCTTTTTCGAAATAGAGTACATCTGTAATAAAAATTATCCCTGAATCTGAGATCATCCTGTCTAACACAGAGCCTCCCACGTCAAAAGAAGCCAACAAGTGCCGTTCGAATAACACAATCAATGTAAATTTGGATCTAACGGAATCAAAATTCGATGATTCCAATTCACTTAACGTTTCCTTCTTTACCTTCACCTAAAGTTAATGGTATTCGAAGAGTAAACGTCCTGCTGACAAATCAACAAAAAAAAAACGCCAAGAAAACAGTAAATAAAAGCCAGTGGAGTAAAATAACGTCTACTCTTATTTTCAAAATTGAACTAGTAGTAAAGTTCCTTCTTTTAGCAGGTGTCTAAATTAAACTATACCTTCTTTTAGCATGTACCTAAACACCCCTTAAGAATTTGTTCTTACTTAGCCGTAATATTGAAATTGTGTTTACAACTCAAAGAAACCTTCAAATCTGCCACAATCCGCCTTACTCCGCCATGGTCCGTCTTACCCCTTTGGTGGTCCTTCTTATCCCGCCTGGTTGTGAACGAGTAATTTTTAGACGTTTCGAAAATTGATGAAAAATCACGGAAAAATAAACTAATTAATTCTTTATATAATTTTTAATGGTAGATAAATGAATGCTTTTCCATGTGTGGAACAAGAAAATGTGAATTTTCGTACACATTTTATGCTAGCAATTTATTCGCTTAAAGAGCGCATTAAGAAGTTTTTCTGCGCGTCAGTTTTGCTCTTTAGGTTTAGTCTGTTTCTCATTGTGTGGATTTATTTCTCATTTCTGAAAGCAGTTCTGCTCATTATGTTGAACAAAAAAAAGTTGCACTTTTTGGACAATGAGTGAGGAAATAACAATCCTGTCGACTTGGACCATTACCTAGTAGCAGTACATGAGCGTTCAAAACTATCGACAGAGCCGCTTCCCGGTTAACAATTTGTTCATTCAAAAACCTGCCGGTTGCCTAGAACTACTGGATGTAGCTGTACCTTTCTCTATGGAGCCAGACGTTTCGACTCTCGAAGATGGATGGAGTAGGACACACTCGGGCGTCAATGAGACTGCAACCGCGCTGCTAGGTGAGGAAACCTCGAACTGATTTCATGCATTTGACGGGAAATGCCAACAAGTGATGGAGCAAAAAGAAAGAACTTGGAAAAACTAACCATTGCTACCAGGGAGAATTTAACCAAGTTTCGACGAGCATGGAATGAGTAGACCACGATCCTGAGGAGGAAAAAACGCCAGAAGGAGGACAGAGCTAGAACAATTGTTCCGGGCTAATGATACGCGCAAGTTGAAGCAAACTCGTAAGGGCTAGTCACTGGAACCTGTCATGTGTAGGGACGAGGGAGGGTATCTAATCACAAACTAGTGCGTGGTGGTCGATAGATGGAAGCAGATCTTCGATGAGCTCAACGGCGATATAACAGAAGGAGACGCAACGGAAATAAACCAAGGAGTACCTATAAACGATAACAGTGTACCTGCTCCCGATCTCGAAGAGATCCAGGAAGAAATCGGTCAGCGGAAGAATAACAGAGCCGCCAGATGGACTGACTCCAGGCAGCAAAAATGGCCAAGAACCGCTAGCAACGGCACTTCACTGGATAATTTCAAGAATTTAGGAAGAAGCGAAACTACCGGAGGAATGGATGGAAGGTGTAGTCTGTCCCGTCTACGAAAAGGACGTTCAGTTAGATTGCTGTAATTACCGCGGCATTACACTGGTCAACGCCACCTAGAAGGCACTCTTCTAGGTTTGGTTACGTCGTCTATCCCCAATAGCAAGAGAACTCGTAGGGCAGTATCACTATTTTTACTCTCCGACAAATCCTCCAGAAATGTCGGGAGTACAACTTGACCACGCATAATAATTTCGTGAATTTCAGGTCAGCACATGATACAGTCGAGCGCGAACAGCTATGGCAGATAATGTACGAGTATGGTTTTCCGGACAAACCGACGCGGCTAATCAAAGCTATTGTGGAGCGAGTGAAGTGCTGCGTGCGTATTTCGGGGGCACTCTCGAATCTTTTCGAATCGCGCAGAGGGTTGCGGCATGGGGATGGACTGTCCTGTATGTTATATAACATCGCTCCTGAGGTGGACGACACCCTATTAGCCATATATACGTTTGCCACACGGACTGTTGCCATACGTACGAATGCCATAATGTATGTTTGCCATAATGGACGGGAGCCATAAAGACGAATGCCATTTTTTATTTTATTTTATTTTTTAGAGGTTTTAATTAGAGGTCGGTAAACCTAGAAAAATGAATAGACCTAGACCTAGTCCTAGACAGATGTGATTTCTGGGGGAAGGGGGGCTGCCGGCGAACACTCGCCAGTACCTGCGGCCGCCTCGTCCTGCATCATCAAGGAAACGTTGAATGTATGTATTATTGCAAACGTACATTATGGCATTATATCGTATTTATGGCTCTCGTCCGGTCATCCTGAAGGTGTGATCCGGCAAGTGGGCATCGAAACGATGGAACGAAGGAACCGAACCGAAGGAACGATTTTTATCGTTTTCAAAGGTAACCAACTCCTAGTCTTTCGCAAATGACTCTTACATCATTACTAAAAATGGAGGATGGAGCCAATCTATACCAGACTGAAATAACAGAGACTAGGAGGGTTGGGTTACAAATCAATACGTCGAAAACCAAATAGACTAGGGCGAGGCATAAGTGCGATGTTTGAAGTTGTCATCAATTTTCGTGAGATAAAAAGAAGGACAACAACATTATATATTTTATAGTGATGCAGTAACTCATTGTCTTCACATTCAACTATAAATCATCTGCGATAATAGTGTTTTGCAAAATAAATTCTTCTTTCTTCTAATCAAGTGCCGATTCGCACTTTTACCCCACTACCGGGCAAAAGTGCGAATACCATGGGGCAAAAGTGCGAAGCTCGAATCCATGAAATTAGCACGACAGTAGCTAACAAAACCATATTAACTTCAATCTGCGTTTTGTTTCGGTAAGGAATATTCTCAATTTGAACCTTTCCTATTTTGCACTGGTGTATTGCAGCCTCCGTTAGATCGAAACTTTTCCACACGTTTGTTTTTTGTTTCATCAGCGGAAAAACATTGTTTTCCTTAGGCCACCATCTGTAGAGCACACAGTTATCTGCAGATCTTCCATTTCTAGTATCTGTAATATAGTGTCTAAAGCTGTATATAATTAGCTATACATTTTTGCCTCGTCCATGAATCGCAGTTTTGCCCCGTCCGTGAATCGCACTTTTACCCCGCTAGGTGTTTGACGGAGTTAGATTAAATTACGGAAAAGCGAAATATATTTTGTTAATTTTTTTCACTCTATTTTCAAAACAGATATGTGAGTGATGTAAAACGCTGCTACAAATTTTCAACAAGTAATATCGTCCTGTTGATATCGTATTTGCCGTATAACAAAAAATTACATCAAAACCGCCCTAAAATAATATTTGCACATAACTCAGCAACTATGCTGCGTAAGCAACCAAAGTTTACGTTAGATGCAAGCTGTCAAAGTAGTTACCCATCCATGCCAATGTAGTCAATTTACTCGGAATCTGCACCGATAAATCATTGATTCGCACTTTTACCCGCATCGCACTTTTAATCCTCCTTATTCTATATCTTAGGAAGAGGCTCCAGAGCAAACAATGTTTGCCTCCGATGGACAGTGATTATTGACGGCGATGAACTGAAAATGGTTGATGAGTTCATATATTTGAAATCTCTAGACACCGTTGAAAATCATACTAGTAAGGAGATTCAACGACGGATTGAAGTTGGAAGTTGAGGCTACTTTTCCCTTCGCAAGATCGAGGAGCATACGCAGCGGCACAAAGCTGATTATTTTTTTATAGGAGCCTGAACCACTGCGACCATTGGTTAGATCTATTGTGGTATACTCCGATGATGACGTACAACATTGAAACTTTGGTTACGAAAGATATACGTCCACTTACCTTGTGAACGAAAGATGTTGTGGACTGTTTTTGGCAGAGTTTAAACGCAATACGGAGAGTAGTGCGCTCGTATGAACCACAAACTGCAGGCACTTCTTGGAGAGATTCTCATCGTACAGCTAGCGAAAGTTGGAAGTCTACGGTGAGCCGACCACGGGCGACAATGCAGTGAACCCCACCGGCTTCAGGAATACAGGGACCCAATGCGCAAAATGGATCAACCAAGTTGAAGTCAACTAGTGGACGTCGAGACGCCAGGTACAATTGTTGACAGGTCCGAATTGAGAGTGTGGCGGTAGGGGAGTAACTCATAGTAGATAATTCCCTGTTAACCCCACAGAACATACAATAAACTCCGGTTTGGCCTCCATTTGCGCTGGGTCATCGCGATTTACACAATTTGGTCAACTGTTTTCGTTTGATGTTGTCCTAAGAGAAAAGGGATCTAAATTATCGGAACTGAATCGACATAATCACGTTGCCTTCGATTGGCTGTTAGGGTGCGTTTAGATTGGCAACATGTGGCATGCAACTTTTTCCAAACTCTTGCCCGATGTTTCCAAGCAACTATGGCAACGTTTCACAAATGTTCAGGTGGTGACAGAAGCAACATTGAGCAACAACTACCAACATGTCGCAATACCACATGTTGGCTTGTTTGGCTTGCTTGTTGGCTGGCATGCTTGAATTTCCGCATTTATCGAAGAAACACTGTTATCACCTTACTGGTGTCCATCTTTGATGCGCATGCAAACAATACTGTATCAAATAATCTAAAACTATCTGAGAAGTTTTCTTAGTGTGAGATCCTACTTTTAGTATAATTTCAAGGCACTTAAATAACACAGTAAATGTAAATAAGGTATTGAAAAAATCAATTTCTTTCTTCTATAATTTATACAAAAACCTGAATTAAATTTCATAATTTAATTTACCATGTTTACGTCACAGTTTGTTACTGCAGGCAATTAGGAAATATGAAATCATTGTTATTCATGATTCTATTGATTCTCACCGTGCATTGTTTAAAATATCAAGTAAAATTCTAATGTATGCCAAAAATATAACTGTATTCTGACTATCGTTTGAAGCACGTACACCGGTTGTCAGACCTCAATTAACCCTCCGCTCCACACCTCATTATTTGCCTTGTAAGATTGTTGTTGAAAACGAAATCGGACGCGTCACTTGGCGTCACTTCCGCAACGCAGACGATGCATTTTTTATACCCACCTTTACCGCGCCGGATGTCGGTACACAGGGTACCGTCTCATTCGGCGACAGCTCTAGCTAACCTATTGCGGATATTGCACCAAACACGTGACATTTTCTTCCAGTCGGGCCAAGCAGCCTCACAGTGAAATTTCTCTTATGCAGGAGATGGATCAGCAAATATCGGCTGAATTTCCGGTTTAATTTTCTCGTTGCGTCGAGGGAGGAAAAAACCGAAAAAGAAGTGTGTCCATCACTCGGTTGACGACAAATAGTTGTAGAACATGACAACTTAATCACACGTGAACACTGTTCACTGAAAAGCGGCGTCGTCGTCGTGGAACGAGGAGGGCGGAGACCCGAGCTTCCTCCGTACGCTGCAGGCAAGGTATAGGTACCTACTACCTATCTAAGTGGGTTCGTGTCTTTTTAGGAGGTTGTTATTTTGGAATGATCCATTGTATTCTTTTACCGAGAAAGAGAAAGCGCTATTGGCTGGAGTTCGATTTCTGTTGTCGCCGGTGAACATCCGTGTATGCAGGGAAGCTATATTCTTACCTACGGGAAGGTATCTTATTTTTAATTTATTTGCTGCGGCAAATAGACTGAGATTATGAGAATGGTAGTGATGACGGTTTTTACGATGATCGCGTATAGTCAAGAGAGAGAAGAAAACATATGAAAGAATGGGAAGTTGAGCATCAACTTTCAAAGTCATTGTGCTGCCAGCGATGTTTACAAACAAGAAAGTTATTATCCCGGATGCCAATGGTGTTAGATTTATGAGAGAGAGAATATCCACCTGCAACTTCCGGAAGATGGTAAATGAGTGACGACAATATATGAAGATTGTTTTAACCATACCGGACAAGTAGTAGCTAATGAGTTTTTGAATAGATTTAAATTACACAAGAAATGATAGTTTGTATATTTGTGTTCAGACACTACACGATTTTCTGTAAAAACAGAAAATACAGGGTTATATTAAATAAGCTACCGCATTATTGACCTAGGATTATGAAGAATGTTTACCATCTTGAGGGAGCTACGGTATGATTATTATCAAATAGCAAAATGGCGTAAGAGTAAAATTAGCAATTTAAAGAGTTTTTTTTATATTCGATTTTATTCAAACACTCAATACTCAATGACAACTACCATATGTTAGTATAAGCATTAAAAGAAGATCTTGGATTACTTATGTACAGTGTTTATAGTAGGTACTAGCAATTGATTCAAAAAACTTATTTGAAATTAAATTTTATTTTCAACTATTAAAATTACAATTTTATTTATTATTGAGATCAGCATACTAAGTTTCATCATACTATAAAAAGGCTTTGAAAAAGTAATTATGTGTGTACTTCATTGCATTATTGCAATTTTAGACAATCAGCTTATCAGCTTAACTGGTAAATAATAATATTAATCAACCAGATGATTAAATACCTGTGTAGAAAAAAGCCGCAGGATTGGCGTTACGACGACGAGTAAACTATGACAACAAAGAATAATAAGAAGGTGTTTGTAAATGTAAGTTATTTTCCTTCGAGGGGAACAAGATACTTCCACTTCAATCGGTTTATCGTGAAATTGATACGGCAGTCGCTTGTGAGCTTCGTGTGTTATCTCCTTCGTTTTAAGGTAATATTTACATATGCTGATTATTTGTTTCCATGTTTCACCACCTCTGCTGAAACTAAATTGACCTTTCGGCCAGGCTAAACAGATCTACATATCTATTCTATTAAAGATGCTTTAGTCGTATCAAAGTTCAAACAGAAACTGTTACAGTTACGAATCGCAACTATTTTTCGCAAAACCTCTTAGCGCTTCAACTTAAATCGTTACCAGAGCTTAATCTTGTACGAAAATGAATCCACCTCTAAGAAGATAAGGAACTTATCGAGTACTAACACAAAATTGCTTCAATGTAAAAAATGTCTTGCAATGTTTTACCAAATGACTTACAACACACCCACCTTGCTATAGATAATCATCTTTCGCAAATTTAATGTGCAGTGTAGAACACAACCTCATTTCGTGCACAGATTGTCAAATGATTATGCCACTTTGTGGTTTCTGGTGAGTACCTGTTCCCTCCCGATCCTAGAGCCGAACCGCACGTGATCTTCCACTGAACGTCCTAGCCGCACACCGCGTAGTGTACATCACTGCAATCACCGGCTAGTCCTATGCAAAACAATTGAATATAAATATTGCAGAGTGCCATTCATGTCAGGCTTGTTCATCAAGTCCGCCGTTTGTTTCACATACATTATTGAGGTGAGTACAATAGTGCAGATGCAATCTGAAAGTGAAACTTTGCAACGCCTACCTAATAGCTGAAATTAAAATGTGACCACAATCATTGATTTAGTACCTAGTACTTCGCTTTACTAACTCAGCAATATGCAAATAGTTTGACTTAAATTTCTTAGGTTTCATTTCATGCAGTCCATTTTCAGCCGATTGAACATATGTAGGTATCTAGCATGCGGCAAACTGGCTGATGATAAACGTTAGTTGATTTTTTATTTAATACTAGCTGACCCGACAAACTTCGTATTGCCACAAACTAACCTGTGTTGTACATAAATCATGAATCTCGGATGATCTTTGTCACTTCTCGAGTTTTGCAAGCCCCCCAGTGGGCGGCGCTTCCGACGGCGGGTCACCGGCAACACTCGCGACCGGCTCGTCCTGAATGATCTAGTGTTACTATAGATAGTTTTTGTGGTATTGTTATTCATTAATGTTTTATGGAAGAGTCTAGAATTTCTCGAGTTGGATTAGTTTTTGAGTTTCGCAAAAATTTCTGTTTTATTTGTATGAGAGTCCATATCCCCCTACCACAGGGGTGAGAGGTCTCTAACTATCATAAAATAAATTCAAGACTCAAAAATCTCCTACATGCTAAATTTGGTTCCATTTGCTTGATTAGTACTCAAATTATAAGGAAATTTGTATTTCATTTGTATGGGAGCCCACCCTCTTAAAAGGGAAAGGGGTCGTAATACACCACAGAACAAAAATTCTGCCATCTAAAACTCTCACATGCCAAATTTGGTTCCATTTGCTTGATTAGTTCTAAAATTATGAGCAAATTTGTATTTCGTTTGAATGGGAGCCCCCCCCCTCCTAAAAAGGTAAGAAGTCCTAATTCATCATGGGAAAAATGGTTGCCTCCAAAAACACCCACATGCCAAATATGGTTCCATTTGCTTGATTAGTTCTCGAATTATGAGGAAATTTGTATTTCATTTGTGTAGAAGCCCCCCCTCTTGAAGTGTGGAAGGATCCTAATTCACCGTAGAAAATATTTTTGCCTCCAAAAACCTCCACATGCCGAATTTGGTTCTATTTGCTTGATTAGTTCTCGAGTTATGGGGAAATTTGTATTTCATTTGTATTGGAGCCCCCCTCCTAATGTGGGAAGAGGTCCTAATTCATCACAGAAAAAATTCTTGCCTCCAAAAACACCTACACGCCAAATTTGGTTCCATTTGCTGGATTAGTTCTCGAGTTATGAGGAAATTTGTATTTCGTTTGTATAGGACCCCCCCTCCTAAAGTGGGGAGGGGTCCCAATTCATCATTGAAAAAAAATTGTCTCCAAAAACACACACATGCCAAATTTGGTTCAATTCGCTTGATTAGTTCTCGAGTTATGAGGAAATTTGTATTTCATTTGTACAGGAGCCCCTCCTCTTAAAGTGGGGAGGGGTCCTAATTCACCATAGAAAATTTTCTTGCTCTCGAAAACCTTCACATGCCAAATTTGGTTGCATTTGCTTGATTAGTTCTCGAGTTATGAGGAAATTTGTATGGAAGCCCCCCATCTTAAAGGGGAGAGGAGTTATAATTCCTCTTATAAAGAGGGGAGGGGTCTCAATTCACCATAGAATAAATTCTTGTCACCAAAAAAAAACACCCACATGCCAAATGTTGTTCTATTTGCTTGATTAGTTCTCGAGTTATGAGGAAATTTGTATTTCATTTGTACAGGAGCCCTCCCTCTTAAAGTGGGGAGGGGTCCTAATTCACCATAGAAAATTTTCTTGCTCTCGAAAACCTTCACATGCCAAATTTGGTTGCATTTGCTTGATTAGTTCTCGAGTTATGAGGAAATTTGTATGGAAGCCCCCCATCTTAAAGGGGAGAAGAGTTACAATTCCCCTTATAAAGAGGGAGGGGTCTCAATTTACCATAGAATAAATTCTTGTCACCGAAAACACCCACATGCCAAATTTGGTTCTATTTGCTTGATTAGTTCTCGAGTTATGAGGAAATTTGTATTTCATTTGTATAGGAGCCCCCCCTCCTAAAGTGGGGAGAGGTTCTTATTCATCATAGAAAACATTCTTGCCTCCAAAAACACCTACATGCCAAATTTGGTTCCATTTGCTGGATTAGCTCTCGAGTTATAAGGAAATTTGTATTTCGTTTGTATAGGAGCCCCCCCCCCTCTTAAAGTGGGGAGGGGTCCCAATTCATCATAGAAAAAAATTTTGTCTTCAAAAACACACACATGCCAAATTTGGTTCCATTTGCTTGATTAGTTCTCGAGTTATGAGGAAATTGGTATTTCATTTGTACAGGAGCCCCCCCTCTTAAAGTGAGGAGGGGTCCTAAGTCAACATAGAAAATTTTCTTGCCCTCGAAAACCTTCACATGCCAAATTTGGTTCCATTTGCTTGATTAGTTCTCGAGTTATGAGGAAATTTGTATGAAAACCCCCCCTCTTAAAGGAGAGAGGAGTTATAATTCCCCTTATAAAGAGGGGAGGGGTCTCAAATTACCCTAGAATAAATTCTTGTCACCGAAAACACCCACATGCCAAATTTGGTTCTATTTGCTTGATTAGTTCTCGAGTTATGCAGAAATTTGTGTTTCATTTGTATGGGAGCCCCCCCTCTTAGTGGGGGGAGGGGTCTCTAACCATCACTAAAACCTTTCCTGGCCCCAAAAACCTCTACATGCAAATTTTCACGCCGATTGGTTCAGTAGTTTTTGATTCTATAAGGAACACAGGACAGACAGACAGACAGACAGACAGACAGACAGACAGACAGACAGACAGACAGACAGAAATCCTTCTTTATAGGTATAGATTTTTCGAAGTTTCCCGGGCTCTTGTAATTGGATGTTGTACCAATTTTTGGTTTTATTCAGGCGAAAGATTTTGATCAGAGAATTTTCATTTCAAAATAACCGCTTTTCTGAAAAAGCGAAATTTCTTATATCAATACATAACATGCTAGAAGCTGAACGGCTGGGAGCACTGTTTTCGGGCAAAGGTCATGTAACTAAAGCAGTATGAAGTCATCGAAAATTTGCTCGAAGCCATACTTCCAGAAGGGGACGAGCCAAGGGCGGACTGGAAGCCAAAGGACCCACCGGGTCTTTGAGATTAAGGGCCCCAGTCTGCAATATTCTCATGACAGTAAATTAACACAAAAAACGGCATCTATTCAAAAGACATCAGCATTACAAGGACAGTAAATCGAATAGTTATGGGCTCTATTTTGTAAGTCATGTCGTGCAACTTGACTGGACTCAGTTATTGTCGAGTACGGGGAGAACGGGCGGCACAAAACAAACTCACTCGTCATTAGGACCGAGTCATCAGCTTTTAGCGTATGCGTCATATTAGCGATTTACGGTACTTTAGTTTGCACGCATTTTTTCCAACCGAACGAATATTGCTACAGCTCACATGAGGGACCATCACGTTGATAAAGTCCCTTGCGAGATTAAGAGGGCCATGATTTTACAGTAGATGGTATCATACGTAACTTTGAAATCAATGAAATAATTGTGCGTTGAATTTTGTATTCTTGTGACTTTTTGGAGGATCTGCCTCAGCGTGAATATTTGATTCTTTACTGACCGTCCTTCAGCGAACCCGGAAGAGCAGTTTCCACATTCTGATGAGTGCACCAATGCAGCGTTTTCCTCATCTATCACCCATTTATATTTCTGCAGATTTGAAATTATAGGGTTAATTACATGCAAAATTGCAAGTATCAAATAAGCTGATTTTATATAAGACAGGATCTCAGCAGTTCAATATATATGAGTAGCTTATTGGGTCTACACGTCAGAACACAGAAAAGAATCGAACGATCAGCATTCCTGCTTTTAGAATCCAGAGTATTCTTATTTTATACTTACTTCCTTACTTACTTAGGTGGCTTACCGTCCTAAGACAAAGCCTGTTGAACAAAGTTTCTCCATGTAACTCGGTTGAGGGCTACCGCTCTCCAATTCCTCGGACACCGAGTGCTCTCCGCCAGATCTCGCTCCACCTGGTCTAACCATCTTGCTCGCTGCGCTCCTGGTCGTCTTGTTCCTACCGGATTTGAGGCGGACACCATCTTTGTCGGGTAGTTGTCCGGCATTCTTGCAACTTGTCCTGCCCATCGTATCCGTCCAGCTTTAGACACCTTCTGGATACTGGGTTCACCATAGAGCTGTGCGAGTTCATGGTTCATCCTCCGCCTCCATACTCCGTTCTCCTGTACGCCGCCGAAGATCGTTCTTAGCACTCGTCGTTCGAAAACTCCGAGCACTCGCAGGTCCTCCTTGACCATGTTTTATGCCCGTAGAGAACAACCGGTCTAATAAGCGTCTTGTACAGGGTGCACTTTGTACGGGGACTTAGTCTGCTCGACCGCAATTGCTTGTGGAGATTCTTATTTTATAGTGCAGGCGATTACCGTACCGAGTTATCGCTATCCCTGGGATTAAATTCTAGGATTCTCCTATAAGAATCCTGCTTCTATAAGCAAGGTATTCTGTGCGAATCCTCTGCAGAATTCTTTCACACGGTTCCAATGCGAGGAATCCCAGAAAATGTGCGAATCTTTTTGGTAGAGCTTTTCATCCTGGTAGAGCTACGGAAAAAAGAACCCACCGTCTAAAAAACGCCAGTACCAGGAGCACGTGCCGCCGGTCCAGAGGAGAGGTTCGCCAGCAGCGACACACGGAGTTTCTACAAAACGGTCAGGAGGAAGAATTTTGGCCATGCTTGTGATGTGCAATAACAGTGCAGGCAACCTGCTTACTGACAAAATGACGGTAGCAGCCAGGTGGAAGAGTATTTCCAGACACTGTTGAATAGAGAAGTAAACACGAAGATCAGCAGGTACAGGATAAGGATTATGAGCGACGGCCAAGCTATGGAGCCACAAATACAGGAGAAGGTTAAGAAGGCAATCAGTGAGCTGAAAAACGGTAAGGTTGCTGTAAAGGATGGTATCCTGGCTGAACTTCTAAAAGCGGGGAGCACGAAACCATTCGCTGCCTCATTGTCAGGATATGGGTAGAAAATAAATATTGGAGGAGTGGTTGATTGGCCTAATTTCCCATAATTTTAAAAACGGACATCGACATGAGAGTAAAAACTATCGAGGCATTACGTTACTCAGTTTTGCCTATAAGGTGCTCTCCCTATTCTCCCTATTCGGACTGAGTCCGTTAGCTGAGTTCTTCGTTGGCGAGTATCAAGCTGGTTTTCATGAGGGTCGTTTCACGATGGATCAGATATTTACCATGCGTCTAGTAACTGACGAGTTCCGGGAGTACAACTTGCAGACTCATCATATTTTTGTAGATTTTAAGGCGGCATACGATTCAGTCAAACGAAATGAACGAAACGGCTTGAAATTCGGTCCCCAATGGTCCCATTTGAAGCTGAATTTTCAATCATTAAATCGGTTGATTTCATGAATCATGGGGCACTAGCAATTAAACATTCTAGAGTCGTAGAAAGAGTTCAACTGAAATAAAAATTTTGGAAAATCTCATTTTGTGTAACGACGAAATTTTTACTGGAGGCCCACCGGGCATATGCCCGGTTGCCCGGTGGAGGAGTCCGCCCCTGGGACGAGCTGGATGAAGCCCGTCCCTAGAACCGTTGGGAACCGTTAGCGGAACGACTGCCTAGTATGAAGATGAATGTAGATGATGATCGTGAGAGTAATCGTAAGATAGTAGCAGCACCACCAGCTCCCAAAGGAATGTCGTCGATGTTTCAAATGCGGATGAGATGCTAGTCTCAATGATAGGTGTTAAGGTTAAGGTGATAAGTTAAGGACGCCATCAATCAGGTCGAGAACCATAAATCGGGGATGACATCAGAACGTAGCTTAGAAGGTTTTTTTGTATGCCAGAAGGGCATTGGGTTAAGAGGCCACTGCGACAGTCTTAAGAGCTTAGAAGGTTACAGAGAAGTTAGCCACTTGCCTGTACCGCTTGATTGTAAGAATTTGTTATACAGATTACAATGAAATGAACGGATAATAACACGTGAGATACCGTTTTCGACAAATCTAGTGACAATTCATCTGCTTTGCCAATGATACTGTTGGTAGAATATTGAATTGAGGATAAATACTTTTGAAACCAAATTTAATTTGCAGTACATCTTTTGTTTCGGATTATTTATTAAAAATGTAGCAATATTATGTATTGTATAGGACTTAGAATTTGCCTTAAACCTAATTGTACATTGTTTAACTTACAATATTTCATCACACATCAGTTGGAGAAAAGTAGATGATTAAATTTTATTGCCAATTATGTTGAGATATGAACCCATTGTATCCCAGCAGACAAGCGTTTGTAACAAACGCTATAACGAACGCTTCCGCCATTTCGGCAGCCTAGTTTTAGGAGTTTATACAACACTTTATTGAAAGTAAATTTTTTGGTTGCGTTTAACGCCTAGCTGGGCAAACTTGATGCGTTTTGTCCACGGACTTTGGCGTTCTGCCTCACATAATGATTTTAACTCTTGCCAAAAATCGTCAAAAATAACAAAAAATAGTGGTTTTTGTTAGGAAATTTCACCTGGAGTAAGTGTAAAAAAGATCCCAAAGTCTTCTAGAAGTTGAAAAACGTGGAACAAACACTCCGTTGCTCTGCAAAATGATGTTTTGCTTAAGCGGTACATTCTGCACCACTTTACCCTATAATTTAAGCCCCGCGCAAGACGCTTGTTACATCCATTGTTATCTACAAGTGGTGGACAATGTTCGAGGAGGACCTGCGAGTATTTGGATTTTACGAGGAACAAACCGTGAGCTCGCGCAATTCTACAGTGAATTCAATATTCAAAAGATGGAAAGCTAGACGGATACCGTGGGCTAGGGCTAGCTATACGACGAGAGTGTTTACTTCAAATCCGGTAGTAATAAAACGACCAGGAGCACAGCGAACATGATGGAATTAAAGAGCGGTAGCTAGGAATTTAGGAACTGCAGGTATCTTACGAATGGGGATGAGTTGTGAAGCACCCAAATTCGAGATTCTGTTAGCTCCAGGAGGGCTATGAAATGGTGGTGAAACAGATCAATTTGACTATGTTCTTTTCAGTTCAAGTATAAGTCTAGTATTTTCGTTTGGTATTGCCATCAATCTACTACTGAAGAAAAAAACCATTTAGTCGTGAGGATTCCATACCTACCGCATGTTATGAACGAAATTTCTATTGATGTCAGTAGAAGTGAAAACTGTAATAAAACATAATCACGTTTCCTCTATCAACTTACACCATCACTGTTGACATCTTCATTCAACACTTTCCACTGTGTCGGATGGAAATAAGCACGATGCCGAAATTTATTGCATCTGCTACCGCACGGCTCAAGGCTGCATGCACTCGGCAAAGCTGATTAGGATCTAGGGACATAAATTTTCCAATATTCCTCTCCACCCCTGCATTCTTACAATTCATGCTTTCCAAATCGTTTATTCATGTTTCTTTGAGAGGTTTCTTTTTAGCTAAATTGATCTACGAAGGCGCCCTGCAATAAATCAGCTCTCGTACAAGGACTGTACTATCCTTACCTGCGTACAATTCCTATGCTCTCAGAGCCATGCACTCAGTTGGGACTGGCATGCGGGTCCGGGTAGAATGTATAGATAGCGGTAACCGCATTCAGTGTCATGTTACTTTCTAATCCTTTCCACCAGCTGGAGAACTTGTTACCATCTGGAAAACATTTGTTTGCCTGCGGACGAGTTTTCACTCTTTCAATTGTGAGACCAACAATTTTATTTTTTAAGTGCATTCGTTAAGGAGATCCGTGCTTAACAGTTAAATTGCTTTGCACCACACAAGCTAATAGTTAGGTAACTAAGCAAGAACAACGGTTTTGTATCAATAACGAGCTAGTAGTAAATTGCAGCTCGCCTTCGAGTTGTCTTCCATCATTCAGATGCTCTAAAGCAAAGGGTCAAGTTAATCAAATTCAATTGTTTGTTTACTTGATTTGAGCAAATGGGAAAACGAGAGTCGATTTGAAGTAACATAACTACATAGTGCTTCTGAACTGAGCGAGCAAATAATGTCCCGAGAAGCGAGAAGGCGCATTTCTTATGCTAGTTCGACCTCACACTACGGAGCAGTAGTTAAATAACCTCGTTACACGCTCTCAATTGAAAGCGATTTATTCCATGCTCAAAATATGCTTAACTTAGAGCTTAAAATCATTGATGCTATTCATTCAACGTCCAGCCCTCTTTCCAAGGATTTAGTAAATATAAACTTAAAATGACGATTTTACCAGTATAATAAATTTTACAATTGTCATTGCACAAGTTTAACGCATTTGAATGATTTTACCTAATTATTCGTGTGATTAACAACAATCATGAATAGTTTTTGTTCCAAAATGAACGAAAATTTTTTTGGCGTGATTCATCATTGTTTTTTTTATTTAATTCTATATTAGAGAGGTTTTCAGCCTGCGGCTGGTTCGCCTCTTGATTCCTCATTGTAAGAAGCAACCGTAGTACGAAATATATTTTTTTTATATATATTAATAACGAGTTACTGCGTGACCCGTAAAGCGAGTGCGTTCAGACCATTAATCCCACTACGTCCAGTGACCCTACGAGTCCCATTGGCGGAACTAGCGGGACAAAGCCCTCCCTAGGAACGATTTAGCTCCTCCTAGAAAAATCGAATAATCTTTAAAAAACTAATATAGTTGAATAACTATATAGCTATATAAAAACTATAATATAGTTGGATAGCTATCTAAGAAAAACTTCAGAATAAATTTTAATTGCATCACTGTTTCAAGATCCCAGTAATTCATGCGCATTTAATTTAAATATGCCGACGAAATAAAACGGTCGAAAAAATGCCGGGGGTTATAGGCCTCCCCCCATCCCTCCTTGAAATGCGAGCTAGTTCCGCCAATGCCTACACTCAGAGTAATTTTCACGTCGAAATTACGGGAAAACTAATATGAATATTTTCCATCCAACTTTCTTGTACTATTTACGTGAATTTTACGTCGTTTGCATTAGTATGCGTGCAGTTACGTGGAAATCAAATAGATGTTATTGTATTTTCCAATAATGTTCAACTGAAAGTCACGTAACTCCCTGTAGAGAAATTTACGTAAATTTTCACGTGGAAAGGACGTGTGGATTATTTTGCGTGTATTACTAATAACAAGGGACGGCAAAAGAAAGTAATGAAACAAAGGTGTTAGTATCCAAACAGAGTGGGACGTGCCTTGAAGGGCACGTAAAATCAAAAAATCATTAAGAAAGGAACAGTATCGAAGCAAGTAGTTTCGAACGTCAAATCGACAGTCAAGTCAGTCACGAATTTCACGGAAAGACACGGTTAGATGCAATCCAATTCGACGAGCGCGCGCGTTTTGGTGCTTAGATCGAAATAATAGCAGAATGGTGCAGTGTGATGGGTGCGTGGAGATTACTGAAGGTATAGCAGAAATCAGTTGGTCCTACCCAGTGTATTCATCTGTGCGTCGTGCAGTAAAACAGCAAAACCCTGCCAGAAACACGGGTGCAGCGGTTCAGGCCCGTAGGACTTGAAGGATTTGGCGATTTGAAATCATTCGGAAGTAAAAGTAGCAAACGAAGTCTGCAGCGGAAGGAGGAAGGAGATTGCAGATTGCAACTCGAAGAGCAAATAAAGCTGGAGCAAAGACTCCTGGAAGAGAAGTTTAAAAGTTTGGAAGAATTTGACAGCGATAGTTCGACGAATCTGGAGCTGGACGATGACGATTTAGAAAAGATGTCCACTGTTTCGCAATGGATTAAAGAAACGCAACATGGCAGAGCATGGCAGAACTCGGGAGTTATAGCAGAGGAGCTGCAAGAAGAATCCCAGGTCCCATCCGGACAAGACCCGCTTACGCAAATGTCAGGTGTTCGGCAGGAATGAAACATGCACATGATATGGACAGAACTTGACATTTTGACTGGCTCCAATTACAGCTTGGTTCGTTCAGCAGATCCCCCAGATTGGGTAAAGAAGAACGGTACACAACAGCACACCTTCTAGAGCGTTGCTTTGTAGCAATCAGGGTTATTAAATCGGTTTGTTCTTGTAGTTTCGATAAGTTTAGCAATTAGAGCATGTGCCGCTAGAAATTATGGCTACGCATACGCAATGCATCTTACCCTTGCGTACAAGTTAGCCGAGTTTACTCTTTCCTAGCGCCGCTCATTCGCTATTCGCAAAACTCAAATTTCGAAGCACGAAGCGTAAACTGCCTTGCCATGTTCTTCTTCAAATTAGCCCGAAGAAAGTTCAATAAACTCTGGGAAATGAAATGGTTAGATGCAAAAAACCAAAGGGAAAAAGAGAGATTTGTTCGCGTTTGAATTGGTCGCAGAAGTTCGTTACAAAATTCCGCTTTCAAATTTAAAAACCTCGTTCCTATCTGAGGGTATTTCAAATCTCGCTTCGATCATTTCTGTCTGATCAGTGGAGCAAGTCAGAGTGTGTGATTTTGTGTTCCGCGAATAAAAACGAGGTTTGTGTTTAGTAGATGTGAGAGTATTTTAGATTAGGTAGCTTTATTAAGTGTTATTTCATTAGATAGGTAGCGCAGTCAGGAGTTGCAAATAGTGGAGAGTTTGCAAGCAAGTGTGAGGCACATAAAAGGTAATTTGAAAATTTAAAAATTTGGCTGTTAGAATAGTTGGCTTACAGCGTCGAATAGCCGTTCGACGGCTTTTTGTGTTGGACTTTCTTTCCTTTTAAGCGCTCGGCGAAGCTAACCACACCGCCGCAAAGATCATCCACTCTCCTGCCGCACACTCTTCGACCCACTTTTGGCTAGAAACGGGGATTCTGGCACCGCTAAACCGCCGCCGAGTGGAATAATCGGCCCCCGCTAAACCAAACCGCCGCTGATTGGATTAATCGGCCCGTGCAGCACATAAAACCCGCTGGTTGGACTAACCGGCACATGCTGCGATAGAACCTCGTCGCCATTTTGTTGTTGGGGAAGCCAGCATAGTACGGTTTCGTACATAAACCGCATTCGGTAGGGAATTGCTGTAGCCGGAGCTACTGGGAAAGCAGCATCGCCGTGTGGTAGAGTGTCTTTGCTGAGTGAGTATGCTATAAAATCCCTGCGCAGGGTGATTATATAAAGTGCGATAGGTCCACACACACACAGCCATATAATATAGTGAAAGCTCGCGAGCCAACCGATATAAAGTAGAGCAGTAGGTCGAACGTAAAGTAGAAATGTAGGCGCTATAGCAGTTCTCCACCCACGCAATTATGGTACCGTAAGCAAATCTTAGAATAGTTCAAATCCTAGGTAATGAAAGCATGTTAACGTAGAATAAAAATTGTTAAATCGTTATTTCTGTTTGTTAGTCCTATTAATGGAGTGATATTTGATATGGTTAAATAGTCTGAAAGGTCTCACGTCTCGCGTTCGTCTTAGTTTGTTTGGTCTTGTTTGTTTAGTACTCCAGGTTGGACTGCTTGGGAAATCAGTCCCCGCACTCGGACTTTCGAAGCTGGTCAGTGGTCTGTTCGTACAGAGTTTGGACCAGTGATGAGAAAATTACGAGTCGGATTTTGATTTAGGGATTTTGTAGTGATTTTCTGCGGACTTTAAAGACTGTTTCGTTCGTAGACGGAGTACCTTTGGTGGATTGCGTCTGCTGTTTTGTTTTCCCCCTTTGAGTTTATTAAACTGACCCGCCCTGAGGCGGAGTTTCTGGCCGGGCAAGCCTGAACGTGGCAAGTGACCCTCTCACGAGGTGGCGCTTAAGTCACTTGCTTCAGAGATTTGGGGAGCGAATAGCGGACTGAATAGGTGGCCGTATTTCGGCAGGCTACAGCTTCAATGATCCTCCCTTGCCTCCTTCAATGATAAAAGTATACTCCTATCGTAGAACAACGCTTCACTGACGTTTGAGTTAGTAGATGAATAACGACCACATTTGTGGCTAGACTGGGCGAAATACACTCGAGGTAATCGAGCCTCAAATCTCGCGGATTTCAGCTCATGGCTTTACCCTAAATCGTGGGGACGCAACCGCAGTTATGCCGAGTTGGTATTGCCGATATGACATCTACCAATGCTCTACGAGGTCGAGGCAGCAAAAAGACGCATTTATCAATGTTCACTCTGAAACAGATAGCGATCGATCAGGTCCTACTGTGAACCAGATAAAAGATAAGCGTATTCATGGACGAGTAGCACCAAAAGATTGCTTTACTTGCAAGGCTACATGTCCGTTGGTCGCAAAATCCAAAATTATCGAAGTTACGAGTTACGTGTCGAAGCGGGCAGTAATTCGTAAAGTGAAACTGTGTCGTAAGTGTCTCCACAAGCACAACGCAACCTGCAGTCACCAAACCAAATGCTGCACTTTGAGAAAACTGGTACTTCTAGGAAGTTCAAAGTCGATATATACACATCTGGCAGGAATTCCTTTCGATTCCTACACCGAAGTCAGTGCACGAATTCTAATTGGATTAGGCAATGCGCAACTGGGTAATGCCTTCAACAGTTGGCAGGAAAGCCCTCTGAACCGAGAGTTATCAAAACCCGTCTAGGATGGATCGTGTACGGGAACTACTCGTATCCACGTCGGCTACCATGCCGTACAAGAATAAGAGTGTAACGAAAATTCCAACGAAAGTCCATACGCAGCGATGAAAAACTGTCTCACCCTTTATAGCATGGGTATTTCGAATCCCGACCAGCAGCTGCTTTCCGTAGAAGCGTGCTGTGGAAATCCTGGAGGCGTTACCAATACATATACAATTCTGGGGTCAGTCCCGGTGTAGTGGTTAGCATTCACGGCTCTCACGCCAAGGACACGGGTTCAAATCCCAACCACGCAGAAATCACGAATGACCCAAGCTGTTAAAGTGACTATAATACAACAAAAAAAAAAACAATTCTGAAAGCGGTAATAATTCAAACGTCCCTTCTGGTTAAGTACCAAGCTGTACGGCTTTCTGATAGTAAAGTGATGGCTCGTAGAAGATGGGAATGTTTGAAGCGGCGAATGAAGAAAGACAAGGTAGGGTGCTGGATGGGTTCGTCAACGGCGGGTTTTCGCCTACTTTCCAGACATATGGATAAAAAAGCAGCATTATAATCAATTTTGATGCGAATTACCGTCAAACTAACCTGGTATTGATATTTGTGGATTGTCTCTTCGCTATCGAGATTATGCTAGAAAATTTCCTGCCATAATGCTTCTTTGTATTTCTCCGCTGGTGTCGTTGTCTGCGGTAACCAGTGAGCCCAGATATACGAACTCTTCTACCACCTCGATTTCATCACCGTCTAAATGAATCCGAGGAGGGAGGTCAGCATTCACTTCTCTAGAACCTCTTCCTTTCATGTATTTTGTTTTCGATCCATAATGACAAGTCCAATACATTTGGATTCAGCTTTCAGTCCGAAGTAAGTATCCGCCATCCTCTCAAAGGTACGTGTAATGACGTCAACGTCGTCAGCGAAACCAAGAAGCTGGACGGACTTCGTGAATATCGTGCCACTCGTGTCTATCCACGCTTTTCTTATCACACCGTCCAAAGCGATGTTGAACAGCAAACATGAAAGCCCATCACCTTGCTGTAACCCTCTTCGACATTCAAAGGGAGTCGAGACTGCCCCTGATACTCGAACAACACACATTACTCGATTCATCGTCGGCTTGACCAATCGCGTTAGTTTATCCGGAAATCCGTAGTAGTGCATAATCTGCCCGCGTAGTAGTGCATAATCTGCGTGTCATACGCCGATTTGAAGTCGATGAGTAAATGATGAGTGGGCACGTTATATTCGCGACATTTCTGCAACACTTGCCGATGCGCGAAAATCTGATCCGTGGTGGCACGGGCACCGATGAATTCCGTTTGATATTGCCCCACGAACTCCGTTGCAAATGGTGATGATCAACGACATAAAAGTTGGGAGAGTACCTTGTAGGCGGCGTTTACCAGTGTGATTGCGCGGTAATTACAACAATCCAACTTGTTGCCCTTTTTGTAGGTCGGACTCACGATGCCTTCCGTTCACTCCTCCGGTAGTAGCTCCTCCTCCCAAATCTTGACAATGATCCAGTGCAGCGCTCTAGCCAGTGCGTCACCGCCGTATTTCAGCAGCTCGCCGGGTAGCTGATCAGCCCCAGCCGCTTTATTGTTCTTCGGCCGACCGATCTCTTCTGCTACCTCCTGGAGGTCGGGGGCTGGTATTCTATCGTCTTCTGCACGTGCTCCAAGATCTATTGCCATATTGTCACCTTCATGTTCAGCTACATCGCTGTTAAGGTGCTCGCCATAATACCGCTTTCACCTCTCGATCACTTCACGTTCGTTTGTGAGAAGATTACCGTCTGAGTCCCGGCACATATCGGCCTTATCGAATCGACCTTTACGAATTTGAGCCAAATTTCGCCAGATTGTTCATTTTCGATCAGAAAGCAAAAATCGAAAATTTGGTGCCGATCGGACGTTTCCTCGATTAATGGGAGCACCTCCATTTTTAAGGAAAATACCCTTTTTTGTTGTGTTATTTCTAGGATTTGGGAGGAGGAAATGCTACCGGAGGAATGGATGGAAGGAGTGGTTTGTCCCATCTACAAAAAGGGTGATCGGCTAGACTGCTGCAACTATCGTGGTATAACGCTGGTAAACGCCGCCTACAAGGTACTCTCCCAGATCCTGTTACGCCGGCTGTCACCGATAGCACAAGGTTTCGTAGGGAATTATCAGGCGGGTTTCATGGGGGCTCGCGCAACTACGGACCAAATTTTTACTATCCGACAGATTTTGCAGAAATGTCGGGAATACAACGTGCCCACGCATCACATCTTTATTGATTTCAAAGCAGCATACGATACAGTCGATCGAGACAAGCTATGGCAGATAATGCACGAATACGGTTTTCCGGACAAACTGACGCGACTGATCAGAGCTACATTGGATCGAGTGATGTGTTTCGTACGCATCTCTGGGACACTCTCGAGTCCCTTCGAGACGCGACGAGGGTTGAGACAAGGTGACGGTCTATCCTGCATGCTGTTCAACATTGCTCTTGAGGGGGTGATCCGACGAGCGGGCATCGAAACGAGAGGCACGATTTTTACCAAGGGTAGCCAACTTCTAGGCTTTGCAGATGACTTCGATATCATTGCCAGGAACTTTGCGACGGCGGAGGCAATCTACGCCAGACTGAAAGCGGAGTCTAGGAGAATTGGGCTAAAAATAAATGCGTCGAAGACCAAATACATGAAAGGAAGAGGCTCAAAGGAAACAAATGCGTGCCTCCCACGGACGGTAACCGTTGACGGCGACGAACTGGAAGTGGTAGAGGAGTTCGTGTATTTGGGATCGCTGGTGACCGCGGACAACAACACTAGTAAGGAGATCCAGCGGCGCATCCAAGCGGGAAATCGGGCCTACTTTGCCCTTCGTAAAACGCTACGATCAGGAAGCATACGCCGCCGCACGAAGCTAACAATGTACAAAACCATTATTAGACCGGTAGTTCTTTATGGACTTGAAGCCGTGACGCTGCTGACGGAGGACATACGCGCCCTTGCCGTGTTTGAGCGGAAAGTGCTGCGGACGATATTTGGCGGAGTACAAACGGAAAGCGGAGAGTGGCGGAGGCGTATGAATCACGAGCTACAGGCACTGCTTGGGGAGACTCCCATCGTACATCTAGCGAAAGTTAGCAGGCTACGGTGGGCCGGACACGTCGTAAGGATGCCGGACGACAGTGCGACGAAAATAGTCCTCTTCAACAACCCCACCGGCACCAGGAACAGGGGGGCCCAACGTGCACGATGGCTCGACCAGGTCGAAAACGATTTGCGACTTCTGAGACGACTAGGAAATTGGCGACGAGTGGCCCAAGACCGAGTTGAATGGAGACGAGTGCTTGAAACAGCACGAGCCACCCCGGCTCTATGCTGCTGAAGAAGAAGAAGAACCCTTTTTTGTCAAAACCTCTTATTTTCTTTTGCTTATTTCTCAGGAAGTATTGGGTTTAGAAAGACACTATTGTCACATTTTTAAAGGAAATCACCCAAAAAATTCGAAAAAAAAATTATTTTTAAGCACCAATGCTGCCAAACATATTAAAATTCAATTTAAAAACTAAATCATTTTTCATTTTTCTCTCAATGAAGATAATTTGATTTCAAAAATTCTAACTTTATCGTGTTTTGCAGATTTTTTTACATAAGAATCACTCATCGCCTCGAGGTATGCTTTGCCAATTCCGAGATACAGCGTAAAGCAAGCGATACCCCATTTTTAAGTTAATTTTTTTTCTTTTGCTTATATCTCCGGAAATATTAAGTTTAGAAAGACACTATTTCCACATTTTCAAAGGAAATCACCCAAGGAATTCGAAAAAGATATTAATTTTGAGCACCAGTGCTGCCAAATATTTTTAAACCCAATTTGAAAACTAAATTTACACTTTTCTCAAAATGAAGACAATTTTATCTCAAGAATTTCAACTTTATCTTGTTTCGCAGATTTTTTTACATAAGAATCACTCATCGTCCCGAGGTATTCTTTGCCGGTCCCAAGATACAGCGTTTTAAATCAAGCAATACCCCATTTTTTATACTCTGCCATATCGGGAAAGCATTTATACAATATATAGCAAAGTTTTTATTAAAAGTGTTGCCAGCTTTTCGGTTTTTCGTTTGACTTATAGCTCTAGATGAGGAAATGTTACTTCAAAAAGGCGTAACATATACGTTAGTTGTTTGATCATAGCTTTGTAAACTGTTTCTCATCTCGCTAAAAGACATGAGCTCTTCCTTGTTTATTGCTTTTATTGTTGCTAGAAGACTAATATTCCCTTAATTAGGCTTATACAAATTTGAAAAAAAGTTTATGTCACCCCCCCCTGCAAAAAATTTCGAAATTTGAAGGGGCAAAAAATAAAGTGCAGTAATGTTGCATTCTTTAATGGTAAGCAGATTTTTACAATTCAACGAGTTTACATCTCTAAATTACCCAATTCGTGCAAAGTTGAGGTAATTATCCCGTTAGTCTCGATCAACTATCCTACACCATCTTAGCTTTCTGATTCCTGCTACAGGTCCCAGGCGACTATTGTGCTTAACCTTTAAGTTCCGACGTCGAAAATTGGGGTGCTTGGAATTAGACTTTTGGCTCCATTTACTTTAAATTTTGGTTCCATTTTAATTCAACTTGCTTCAAAAGAACCGAATTAGATTGAGGCATCAATCAACTAAACAATGTATTAGTGAAATTTGCTACCACTTTTGACGGAGATATTCCGATTTTCTGTGGGATTATATTTTGCTGTCATAGTTAGTAGATAAGATTAAAATAAAAATACAACAAATTACACACTCCGGAACATCAGCTTTCGGTGCTTTCGGGGTTCCAAATTGATCCTTTTATTTCGTATTGTCCAAGTACCTACCCTAATTTTGGATGTAAGGGACGAAAAACTTAAAGATACCATTTTTTACCATGCATGCAGAAAAGATGTCACTGAACTGTTCGAAAATTTTCTGACTATTGTCATGTTGTGATTATCATTGGGATCAACGGTGGCCCCGACCATTACATCAAATCAAGTCATGTTAAGTTATATTGCTTTTTTATTGAGCTTTATCTGCTTTTGCTTTAAAAATGGAGTTTTAGTATGGAAATGTATGAAAGTGGAATTAAGTTGGAATAACACTTTCATTGCTAGGCAGTCGAAACAGTCTGATCTTATAACAGGACATTGTCCAAATCGCTATCATCTGAAGCTTATGGGGAAACTGCAAGGTGATATACGCCGATTCTGTGGCACAGAAAAAATAGACTCGGAACATCTGTTATGCCGATGTCCGGCATTTTTCAATTGAAAATCAAGGTTCTTCGACGGAGGGCTGTTAGAAGCCCTGATATTTGGAAAACAACTCCCAGCGCAGTACTGCACCTCATCCGAAGTGCAGCACCGGACTGGACAAATGCTATTAGTCAAACAATGACAATCGCTTCTGATAGTGGTGCGTTAGCATCCTTAATATATCAAAGATAAACACGTTGTTGTTGAGATCCAGCATCAACTGAGGAATGGGCTGATATTCGTATGACTAAAAGGTTGACCAAGAAACAAGCGGTTTCGAACGTGAATGGTGTGAGAGATTTTTTTCTTAAAAAATGTCGGTAGCATAGCACGTGCGTTCCAAGTAAAAAAGTTGTAGGGACCTAAATTGCCATTTTTACGAGAAGATTAGATTCCGATACTATTTCGTGGTTACCGAGTTCTAAACTAGTAAGTGACACAGATTTGAACTATTATCCAAATCCGAGTGACATACAAGTAAAGAGCAAAATTCAAATGAAGGGTAACGGGAAATTAGCAGTCATCAACTTTTCGTCGGAAAGCCCAATTTTGGAGGCAGTTTTTGAGCCCAAAAGCGGAGTTTTGTTCGTAAAATTTTAAATACTGTATTCTTCTTGCGAATTTGAACACTTCAAATATATTTTCATGAACAGAATTTTTGTTTCAAACAATCACCCTTATTCTGCGAGGCGAGTGACGTGACTATTTGGAGTCACCGCGAATCAGGTGACATTTGTCACCTAGGTGACTCGCTTTGTCACCTAGGTGACTCGCTTTGTCACCTAGGTGACTCGCTTTGTCACCTAGGTGACTCGCTTTGTTACCTAGGTGACACGGTCTGTCACTTAGGTGACAGGGGTTTCTTACCTAGGTGACTCAGTTGTCACTTAGGTGACTCGACTCGCCATGGCGAGTCACGGCGAGTGACAATTGTCGTATTGAGTCACGTGACTCGCAGAATAAGGGCAAATAAAACTGCTTTTGAAATTGGCAGAATCGATGACGACTAATTTCACCTTAAGTTACACGTTTATGGCTCACTAAGGTGATCCTGTAGCACTCCACTATGTTCAAGTTGATTCATCTCTGCCAGAATACTTACGTTATGTGATTGGATCAAAAAATTTTGAAAGTTGTTTTGGTTTGAACTAAAGTTTAAGTACTGTACAACTTTTTTGTATTAAACTTTTATTAATCTGGAAAAATAAACACTGGTTTCTTCTCCTTTGTTTAGTTATTGAAGGTTTGATGTTATTATTTTTTTCTTGTCCCCCCCTTGAACAATATTTCGAGACCAGGACATAAACTTTTTTCAAAATTTGTATAAGCCTTAATGTAACTAATCATGCGGGAAACTGCAAAGTTGGCAACACTGTTAATAAAAACCTTGTTATATACTGTATAAATGCTTTTCCGATATGCCAAAGTATTTTTTACATTGCGTAGAGAACTACTGCTTCAAAAAAAAAATATTTTGCTCTTAGTTTTACATTAAAAATGGGGAATTGTTTGCTTTAAAATGCTGTATCTCGGGATCGGCAAAGAATACCTCGGAGCGATGAATGATTCTTATGTAAAAAAAATCTGTGGAACACGATGAAGTTGAATTTTTTGAGATAAAATTGTCTTCATTGAGAGAAAAATGTAAATTTAGTTTTCAAATTGAGTTTAAAAATGCTTGGCAGCACTGGTGCTAAAAAACAATATCTTTTTCGAATTTCTTGGGTAATTTCTTTTAAAAATGTGACAATAGTGTTTTTCTAAACCCAATATTTCCTGAGAAATAAGCGAAAGAAAATAAGAGGTTTTGACAAAAAAGCGTATTTTCCCTAAAAATGGAGGCGCTCCCGTTAATCGAGGAAATGTTCGATCCGTACCAAATTTTGGATTTTCACTTTCTGACCGAAAAAGAACAATCTGGAAAAATTTGGTTCAAATCCGTGAAGGTCGATTACACGTTTGAACTTTTTCTCGGTCACTTGGCATGGAATGACCCATGAACATTGTGCCGTACAACGATGACACCAACACACCTATACTTTTAGCATATTACGAACACAAATATGCCGCGTTTGCCGTACCTAAATAATAATACGATGATTACACGCAAAATATTCTACACATCCTTTCCTCGTGAAAAATCATGTAAATTTCTCTACAGGGAGTTACGTGACTTTCAGTTGAATAATTTCAGTATTGGAAAATACAATAAAATCTATCTGATTTCCACGTAAATGCACGCATACTAATGTAAATTACCTTGAATTCACGTAAATAGTACTGGAAAAGTTGGATGGAAAATATTCACATAACTTTTCCTATACATTCGACGTGAAAATTATTTTGAAAGTGCGTTCTGTGGATTGTATAAGCTGGAGTAAACTCACAAAATTGAATATTCTTTTTTTTCTGCACCAACACAGACATCTCGAAGCAAGTATTTTGATTTACATTACCGGAAGTCTTAGTTTTTACTTGATTTGCAAATGTTTGTGCTTTGGAATACAAACTAAGATTCCACCTAAGGCAAATTATTTCATTTTAAGGAAAATTTAGTAGAGTTTGAGTTGAATTCTAATGTGAAGCATTTGTGTGGGAGACTTAGTTACCCGGCGGATGAAAACCATTGAATATTAGAAGAATACAATGCTAATTTTATTAATTCAAATGCACATTTCAAATGCATCGTACAACCTGATGCATGCATCTTCATGGGCACGGTTTCGTCGGTTAGTCTTGGGCTGGGAACGGATGAACAATTTGATAAATTATTCATGCTCTGTCGCGTGATTCGGTTTTATACAACACGATTCGGTGGTCGGTTTTTGGTAAATGACTATAAGAATACTAATGATTACTGAGATTGGTTCCTAAAGACGGAGCGTAATGATGGTTAGTTTGAACTAAAACTTATGAACTTTTTGAAATTATAAAAAATGCTCTTCGTTTGTATTATGTTACTATTTATGTATTATTCTGGATTTTTCGTATCTAACTATATTTAAACCATCGTATGCACACGGATCCACGCCCTGTGGTTGGAAATTCGAGCGTACACATCCGGCATACCTTCACCGCAAGGAATTCCCCACGAGAGGATTCCTACCAGCTCGTTGTTGTAAACCAGTGGGCCGCCAGCATCGCCTAGGCAGCTTCCCTGACCTGCGGGACTTTGTGAGCAAATGGTATTATCAGCCAAACGCTCCGTGTAGGGATCACTGAACGCAGCCTGGCACTCTGATTGAGTGATTATCTCGACGGTCAGGAAGCGCAGCTGATCGGCTGTGTTACTATCGGAGATCTGAAAGTATCAATTCAATTCAGTTTGATATTAATCGAGAATGATTCCCAATTGCAGTACCGATTCACGACCAAATCCTGAAATCGTTGCATTCCGTTCAGCTTCGACATACGCTACTCTCATCGGAATTGGTTGGATAGAATCGGAAAACAGAAAAGGATTCACAACTTGCACAACGGCTACATCATTTGCATACACGTCGACGTTGAAGTTAGGATGCGTGACGATTCTGCTTACTGGGCTCGTAACACCTCCTTCGGTTAAACGATTACTACCAGCAAACACAAGCAGATCCTGATTGGTAAGCCCGATAACGCATGCCCCTGCCGTCACAACCCAGCGTTGATTCAGTATCGTTGCTCCACAGAAAAAGAACCTCGCAGGTGTGAGCAGAGCTGCTTGATAAGGAAATTGAGTGACTGTTGCGTTTTGTCCTCCGGCAATCCGACCACTCCTGTCATCGTTCACTGGTTTTCTTAAACTATCTGCAAAACAAATCACTGTGAGCATTTACTATCTTCCTACTGCTTTTTGAACTCACTTTTAAATGAGGCAGCCGATGCTAGGGCCAAGCAAACCACTAACAGTAATCCGATGAGTCGGGACATTGCTTTATTCCTTGTACGATGCGAGCACAGAATAAGAATCGAAGGTTTGCTGGCGGCACACTTTATACTATCGTAAGCGGAAACTAGCAAACACCTGTGGCTAATTCGGATGTGATTAGATCAGAGACCGATTGATACGACCGCTCGACATTGTTTCCCAGATCTCGGCGCCATGCGTATGGTGATTAGCCTTATCGCTTTTTTGGATGATTCAAAGCTAGTTGCGACGACGAATGAAACTTTACGCCGAAATCGGCAAACGGTTTGATTTTATGATTGATAGGCACTGGAGCGAGATGTTCAATTTAACCATTGTACCAATTTGCGTTATTTTTAGATTATGGCAAGAGTAGCAGATTAGTATAGATTCAACTGGCTCTTTACATTATATACGTACACCTTGCATGCGAAACAAACTAAGGAGTCACCATCATGGCTTTGATCTGTTATTACCATATTAAATTCACTCAAGTGAGGTAGCCTTGAAACAATTTTCTCATTTGAAATAATGTAGCTTTCTTGAGAGATCAACCGCTGAACAGTTTATGTTATGATGCTGTTCTACAAACATACACTGCTACTGTTCGTTCTGCTGTGCGTATGTACCCGTTGCACCTGTGGCGTCCTCTTGTACGAACGTGCGGTCTTAAAATGCTCAGAATATACGTCACACTTATGATTTAAAAAGACGCATGAGTTAGAGATGGGTTTCTTCCTTTTTCTTTTAGTCCTACGAATAAATAAAAAAAATTGTATGAAGGTGCTTATGAAGTTGGTGCTACAGGAAGTTATTTGCCTTTTTATATAATTCAATCATTATAGTTATCAGTTGAATATGACGATTGGATCAAATGGATCGGCAGTCCAATGATGCTGGTATGAATGCCAACCAGCGCATAACTCAGCTGCTGGAACACGGCAAGGATGCCACGGAGATAACGAGATGCATTTCCGCTGTGCTCCGCCTCCTTCGGGTGCATACTGCACGAGCATCGCATGATCTGCGGAACACGTGCACCTTGCCTGTTGGGTCCTGTAGATCGCAACATCCTACGCATCGGCAGCATAATCATGGTATACCCCGTTTTCATTCACCACGAGCCAGGCTATGTGAATGCAGCGGAATTTTGCCACACCGGCACCGTCGTTCCGTTCACTGTGAAGAATGTTGATGTTCCTTTTTACATGGATGTTGCAATGTATGTTACGGATTCATCTTTCCATGGGTAAGTGCGCACATTTTGCTGACCTGGAATGTTTTATTTTTGGCTCCTCGGTAGTTGCGAATACATACTTGGAATTTCGGTGAACAGGCGGAGCATTTTTGCGTAGACGAAACTTCAAGGAGATGTGTAAACGTTTAATGTTATAAAATATACGCATGGATTAATCATCATTTCAATTGTGTTTCTTCTAGTATAGGAAAAAAGTTTAGTTGTTGATGTAAGCGATTTGAATAACGATGGTAATGGTATGTTTGGACGTTTTTCATCAATCGGGATGGCAAGCTTGCTTTTTAATATCGTTTTTGCTTAAATGATTGTAACTTGCCACGTGTTATATTCATTTAAGTATTTTCATCATAATATTCGAAAGTTATACACCATATTATGTCTTTCCATCAAACATCACAAAATTTAATGCCCAAAGATATTCATTTTCTTTATCAGCAGTTTTATTCAGATTGATGGCTTACAAAGGACTGGTTGGTTAGGTTTATAGTAGTGGTTTGAACTTTGTCGACCAGCACGCGTGGTATAAATGCCTTGAGAGCGATAAAAAATTCATTCACTACTTCAAAATCATCAAAATCCCTATCGCTGTAGCTATTGTATTCCCGTAGAGTTAGGGTAGATAAGCCATATTTACACCTGTTTTCCGCTTAAAACGTGACACATTGAGATTCACAATGCCAAACCTAAAAAATTACCCTATAAAACAAAAAAATGTTTTTTTACGCACGGTCTTATTTTAAAATTTGTTCATCCTATCATTGCATGAGTAATGAAGTCTTCAAATATTGAAACTTTTATACTTGATTGATTGAAAATGATTAAAAAATAAGAATTACACTCGAAGCAGAGGATCCCTCGTTCGCCAAGGGGCCCGACAGTTAAAAAAAAAGTTTTTTCTCAGTTGGTCTTCACCAACTGGTGGTCTTCAACTGAAAATTGGTTGGTGGAAAATTGAATGTGGCGAACAAATCTAAGATGGCCGCTAAATTTTGTTTTACACCATTTGAAAACCCTGTTCTTTTTCTTTATAGAACCATGTCATTTGTTAGTTTTTTAGTAAAGTGCAAATTTAGGTCCCAACATGTCAAAGATTGTTTTCATCGCAGTATCGCCCAATGCTATTTCATACGATGATTAAACCTAGATCAATTTGATGTCTGTGTTAGGGAAGTGCACCAGAAAAGTAACAAAACTTCCTTCCTACAAACAGGGCGAATATTCTTTACAACTAGTGATGGCATGTCCGTTCAAGAGCTGAATAAAAGAACTATAGCTTCACTGGGCTAGTGAACGAGTGAGCTATCGCTCAGTTTCTTACGATAATAGCTGAACCCGTTTACTTACTCGCATTCGCACGGAACCGGTGAAGAATAGTAAAGCACCCGGAGCACAGCATTTTCGAGCCGGTGTGAAACTAAATGCGAAAAAAAGGAAGACTAAGACTGACAAAGGTTCCCCAATTACGTTCGATGTGCTTTACTAGAAGGTCTGGCAGGCGGAATTCGTCGTCTCTTTTATTCTCCCGTCGTTCTTATGAACAGCGAGTATGACAGTTCGAAACGAGATTTTCTGAATACGCGAGCAGCCTACCAAATCTTTTTCACTGTAGCCAATGTTTGAATCTGGGCGAGCAAAATAATTCAGCGAGACAGTGAATCGTTCCAAAGAACTAGCTCTGATCAATACGCGAAATGATTCAAAGTCGTTCACTTTACTAAGTCACTTTGCCCATCTCTATTTACGAGGATTGAATCTGGCCCATTTGATCTCTCTGCTTGGGAGAGGTAGTCAGAAAAGGTTTAGTTAAGGCCAGAAACAGCGTTGCCAGACTTTGCTTACGAGAAATCCATAGTTTAGTCATCGAAGGAAGGGTTACACCTTGCAAAATTTATTTAATTATGAAGTTTAATCAAATTTTGAAACAAATTTGCGATTCAATAAAAAATTAACCGACAATTCCAGGTTTGCTGCTAAAGCAAAGCCAAGCCATGGGTATAAAACGTCCTGTTGAGAACTTGACCCTTCTTTATCGACAGACTTCGCAGCCGGCTATTAGAGTACAGGACAGTTACGGGGCTAGTGCAACGATCCTACTGAGTCTATCTAGCAGACCGTCTAGCCGAAATTCGACTGGCTAAGGTTTGTTGCTATCTGTCTGTTTTCTAATATACTAGAGTTACTTTTAACACGGATGTTTAATTTCTTCTAAATGTGCATTCACTCTTTGTCATATTTGTTTTGTAGGTATTGTTATTTGAAGGAAATTAATATTTTTTGGTAGTTTCAGGTAGAATTGAGATTCTATTTCTTTGGAACATCTGCCCTACTGGGGGCAGATCACATAGTTTTTTCTCTTTTTCCAGCGATTTGTTATTTTTATTTCTTGTCCTTTATTGCGTTTTTGTCCTTATTTGCAGTCTGTTTTGGCATTTCTTGTCACTGTCGTCTATTTTTGGTCTTTATGTCGTGCTGTACTATCTCCGTTGACATTTTTTGTCATTTCTTGGGTGTTTTTTCGGCGTCTGTTCATCGTATTTATGTCGTCTTTCTTCTTTGGTTTTCATCTGCTTTTATCACTTTTGCATTAGCTTTTCGCTGTCTTTACGCCGCTTCTTCGTCGTCTTTTTGTCGTCTATTTACTGTCTTTTCCTCCTTCTCTCTGTCTTCTCTCTGTCGTATTTTTGTTATTTTTCATAGTCAGTTCGTTACCCGAGTAACAATTTCGGTTTTATTACACTCCTATGATGGCATTTAAGACCAAAATTGGTCATGAAAACCGCCATAAGAGTACAATAAAACTCGCATTGTTGCTTGGGTATCTTTATATCGCACGTCATTTGTTGACGTCCGTTTCTTCATGTTACGTCACTTTTTTCGACGATTTTTTACCGTTCGCGTCGCCTTTTTGTTGTTTTTGTTGTCTTTTCATCACATTTTTGGCACCTTTTCTTGTCTTCCTGTTTGTTGTCAAGACACTCAAAACTGCCACAAAAGACAATCTCTAACCCAATGCCCTTTGGGCACATAAAAATACAATCAATATGTTGTTTTGCACTGTTGTTTCGTCGCTCTTTCGTCGTCCATCCTATATTCGTTTTTTATACATTTTGGTTGATTACATTTTTTATTTCCTTTGCCTTTTTAATTGATTTTTGTCGTTCTTGTTTTTGTTAGATTTTCATGCTTTTTTGCCATATTTATCGCTTTTTTGGCATCTTTACGTCCTCTTTACCGTGCCATTTTAACACTTTAAAACGTGTTTTATCGTGTTTTTATTTGTCTTTTTCTGTCACTGTTTTGTCATCTTTTCATTACCATATTGACGCCTTTTTCGTCTATTCCTTCCTTGTCTTTTCTTCGTCTTCGTCGTCTTTTTGTCGTCTCTCTATATATTTTTCGTGTTTTTTGTTCGTTTTGTTGTTGTTTTGGCGTCTTTTCATCGTATTTTCGCCATCTCGGCATCATTTCCTTGTCTCTTTTCAGCAATTTGTTCTCATATTTTATCGTCTTTTATGGCGTTTTTGGTCGATAGCGCTTTTGACGTTTTACCTTTGTTATACTATAACAAAGGTTTAAAAATTGGTCGAAAAACACGAAATTGATCCGAGGCCCGGAGGGCCAAGTCACATATACCAATCGATAGGGTTCGACGATTTGAGCAATGTCTGTGTGTGTGTATGTGTGTGTGTGTGTGTGTGTGTGTGTGTGTGTGTGTGTGTGTGTGTGTGTGTGTGTGTGTGTGTGTGTGTGTGTGTGTGTGTGTGTGTGTGTGTGTGTGTGTGTGTGTGTGTGTGTGTGTGTGTGTGTGTGTGTGTGTGTGTGTGTGTGTGCGTGTGTGTGTGTGTGTGTGTGTGTGTGTGTGTGTGTGTGTGTGTGTGTGTGTGTGTGTGTGTGTGTGTATGCATGTAATGATTTTTTCTATCGCCTGTTTCTCAGAGATGGCTGAACCGAATCGTTCGCTATTACTTTTGTTTGAAAGGTGTTATTGTCTAGTAGATCACTATTGAGTTGTTTCGTGACACGACGTTTCGTTTAAGAGTTATAAGCAAAAATGTGAAAAATACGTGACACAGGTTTCTTCAAAACTACATGACCGATTTCAACGATCTTAGTATCAAATGAAAGCCCTTATTAAAACTAAATTGTTCAGGAATTTTTAATTGAAAACAAACAAGTAGTTTAAAAGTTATGCTTAAAAAACCTGTTTTGACAAGGTAATAATTATCGCCTGTTTCTTAGAGATGGCCAAACCGATTTATGTGCTATTAGTCTCATTTGAAAGATAATATATCCTAATAGATCACTATTGAATGGTTTTTTGATTGGCCTTTTAATTTGAAAGTTATGAGCAACCGTATACACCACACCAAAATTTACAATAATTCATAATGATTTTAACCAAGATAATTTACCTAATTTCAATTATTTTAATATCAAACGAGAGGTTTTGAGACTACGAATATATATGCAAAATTTCATAAGAATTGGTTTTACCGATTAAAATATATTAACCGTCGAACACTCGCGCCAACTTTTGTAACACAGTTACTCGCGCGCACAATAGCCCCAAACCAAAGAAAACGTGTGCACTAGAGTTTTGACTGGAAAAACTTGGTTTTAGGTTGATCGAACCTTTAGAAGAGTTTCTTGAAATTGGAAGCTCTATCGTATGGTAGAATTTAAATTTTTATTAAACCCCCTAAAAGTGAAATAAAAAAAAATATTTTTCTTCAGTGTCAATATAACACATTGATGTGTTCTGCAAAGTTATAGAGCATATTATTACAGGAAATTTTGCTAAAGACAGTAACCTTCTATCTCTGCAGCGAAAATAGAAAAATCTTATTTATTGTATATGAATTTGTAAAATCAGTTTTTCTATCATTGCTCTTTTTGTAATTGTTACATGACTTTTTCATGTACTACAAAATTGTACAAATAGTAAAAATACACAACTTTTCTGAAAATAGTATACCTGTATGTTTGCTTGTTTAGGAACTGTAGAACTTTGATTATAAAGAATACCCTAATTTTGACTCTGAATTACTCGACTACCAGCAGACGGATACATTTTAAACATTTTACATTTGCTGATAGTTTTGCTGCATAAATTTTCCCAACAATTTAAATTATTAATGCATTGAATAATTATGATATTTTGCTCACAATAAGTTTGTTGAAGAATATACGTTAGTTAAACAACGATTTGTAACTTTATAACAATATGGCGTTGAAAAACCTACACGTGTTGTATAAAATACAACAGCGTGAGTTAATAAAAATTGATGAAAATTAATCAAGAAAACTCTATTGATGTGATTCAAATAGAATGGCATTACAGGAAACTATGCATAGTTCAAAAACCTATAAACTAGACCTTTACTAGACAATGTACAGCACTCGTGCGCTAATTGCACGTCCTCTAACTGCACCGTCTTTTAATTGCACGTTCGCTAGTTGCACGATCGTGCAACTAAAAAACAGTTATCTGTCAAACTACACGTGGTTTCCCAGGTGGTTGCTATAAACAAAAATGCAGCGTTGCCGAATGCAAACTCTCTATCTCTGCATTACGTAGATACATTACAAACAAATTCATGCAAATTTGGCTAAACTTTGACTAATTTAGTTCGTTTGTAAAAATTTAGATGTTCTTCCCAAAATTTAGCGTACGTGTGAATGCATGTGAAGAGTTCTTTACAGTGATAACGCATCACGTTTTACAATAAATATTGGCAACTATCGTGCAATTAAAAAACGAAATTCGCTAATCGCATCGTCTCATTCGTGCAATTAGCGAACGAGTGCTGTATATGCTAAAGGATAAGATTTCTTCTTACAACTTACTTTTATTTGCACTTATTCAGATTAATAACAACTTACTTATCCTTACTCAGCAATTTCATGATCCTTTTTTCATCAAAATTTAAAAGTGTTCCTATTTTGTTCAAATTTTGTAAACTTATTCAATTTTCAAAAATATTATGTATACTAACGCACTACGCAATTACAACCAATAAATGAATTATTTTCCAAAGACGTGTCGATTTCTATCTCAAATAGCAAGTAAGACCGTATAACAAAGGTTCTTTTCACCACTAGGTGGATTAAATCGGGTTTTTCACCGCATTTTTGCCGTGTTCCGTTGTTTTTTATTGGGGTTTTCGTCTATTTGTCATTATCTTTTCGTCGTGTTTCTGTCGTCCTTTTGCTGTCCTTTTGTTGTTCTTTCGTCGGCTTTTTGTCATCTCTTTGTTGTTTTTTCTCCGTATTCATCGTCTTATTATCATTTCTTTGTCGTATTTTTATTAGGTTTTCGTTGTACAGTGGACTCTCAGAAAAGTTAATCGATTGGGGAATGGGTCGATTAACTTTTCCGAAATATTAACTTTTCTGAGTAGTCCTAAGAGTCATTGAAAATGATAAATACAAAAGCGAAAAATATATTCTCGGATACACTGAAAATATAATTTTGTACTTTTTTTGAAAAAACATTCGTAAAACTATATTCGTAGCTGATTCAAATATTTTCATACCTTTTAAAAACTTTCGTAGGCTTATTGTCTACCGCCTATGTTGTTATTACGAATGGTTCGTATTTTCTACGAGATTACATTTCTAGCTGTCTTGCATCAAGACCCATTTGATGCACGGTTGTTGTCTGGCATCGTTATCGACGAAAACGGGTTGCGAAGATTGTATGAAGAGAAAATAGACTTGTGCAATTATGACCTTCTTGTTATGCAGGAGCTGTGGTTCAGTGGTTTGCGGTGCCGTCGACTGTTCGTAAAGAACCATGACAAACGAGCTCAGTTCGATTCCCAATAAAATCTGCTTTTTTCGGAGATAAAAAAGATTTCGCTATTTTTCGATAGGTGTCGGTAATGTAGCATACTGTCACCTATAGGAAAATAGTGTAATCTAGTATTATTTTTATCGACAGCCTTTTCGCGCATTCGTAAAATCTACGAACCATTTTGTAAAATGCAATAATTCGTACGAATATAGCTTTGCTACTATGTACAAAACATTCAGGATTGATTTTACGAATCTACTTCGTGGTAGAAAACAACGAAAGAATTCGTAAAGCAAACACTCGTTTTCGTAATACGTACTACAAACCAAGTTTTATTATCAGTGTACAGGATACACATGTTTAAGTATCTGAAAGTTGTAATGTGACGCTTTAGACAACCAATAAAATCAAACTCTCAAAAGTTAAGCAAAAAATTAACTTTTTAGAGTGTTGCATGCGTGCGAATATTCGCTTAACATTTCTGAACAATTAACTTTTTAGACAGTTAACTTTTCCGAGAGTCCCCTGTATTTCTGTCTTTTGTTCGTATATCTTTGCGACAGTTTTTTTTTGTTTTTTTACCATTTTGGTTATCTTTTTTGTTGCTGTTTTGGCATCTTTTCGTTGTCTTTTAGTTGTCTTTTTTCGTCGCTTTTTGTTATGTGGTTTGGCCATTTTTAATTGTCACTTCGACATTTCTTGTTTATTTTATCGTCATCTTGTTTGTTGTCAGTTATCTTTTTAGTGCCTATATGTTCTTCCGTCATATATTCAAATTGTTTTCGTTGTCTGTTTAGCATGTTTCACCGCCATTGCAGCGCTTTTTAAACGACTTTTTGTCATTTTTTGTTGTTCTTGTTACTGTTTCTTTTCATCGTTTTTTATTGTCATTATGGCTTTTTTCACCACCTTTCGTTGTCTTTTTAACGTCTATTTGCTGTCTTTTCATTGCTTTTCGGTCATCTTAGGTATCTTTTCATCGTATTTTTGTTTTTTTGACGACAACTTTTATCATTTTTTGTTGCTTTTTTTTAGCGATTTTTCACCGTTTTTGTAGCATATTTTGTTAAGCCGTTTTTTTTTCATTTGTTTACCGTCTTGTGTCGTTGTTTCGTAATGTTTTTTTTGTCTTTTTGTCACTTTTTTTTCATTTTTTGTAGTGTTTTTGTCATTTTTTCGTCGCATTTTTATTTATTTATTTATTTAATTATTTATTTATTTATAGCTTATTGTATCCATCCAACATAATGTCTTAATGAATAAAAATACATAAAAAAAATAGCACAGTACAATTATCACATTGCGAAGGAGTCAGATGCAGTAATTCTGCGTGAGAAGGTGCTGGTGCTTTCCCCAAACTCGAACAAGTCCTCAACAGAGGCAAAAGCGCGCAACATCGAAGACATGGGTTCATTTTTGAATATCGTTTTTAATATCTCTTTGTTAATTTTTGTCGTTTTTTTTTGTCACTGTTTTCGTCTTTTCGTCATCTTTTCATGTCAATTCCGACGTATTATCATCATCTTCCGCCGTATTTCCGTCAACTTTTCAGCGTATTTTCATTACCCTTTCATCACTTTTTTGTCATCTTTTCGTTGCAATCGTCCAATCGTTGTCTTTTCTTCGTATTTTAGTCATCTTTCCATCGTCTTTTTGTTGTGTTTTCTGATAGCTTACATATAAACAGTTTTTAATTATCGCTTAGAAGAAGCAAAGTTAATTAATGTAAATAACACAGCTACTAGGTTATAAAGATCAATCTTATTCGCATGATAATAGTGAAATACTATCGCACACAGCATGGCAGTACTAACGTAAATTATCCCTTTTCAATACACTACCCACTATCGTAGTAAACCCTCGTTCGTTTTTGTCTCTCAGAGGAACTCAATAAGAAACTTTCATATCGGCTCTTAAACAATGAAATATTGCTTTTCAAGATTTATTCACTTGTATATAGCGTGAGTTTTGTAACTCACGTGTCAAATGTGTCAGGTCTTATTTTTGCTATTTTTAGTATGTTTGTTAAGAAAACCAGCTGAATTACCAGCACAGGCAGCTAGTTGCTATATATAGTTCGGCAGATAGAATATCTGACAAATTGGCATCTTTGATATCTGAAATTAAATTTAGAATTATGGAAAAATGTGCCTGTGTTTAAAGAAAATAATCACCAGTGGGTATTGAAAATGAATAATTCTATGAAAATAAAATGTGCTTCTGAAAATTGCTCCTACATTTCGGATTTTGAATAACGGTTGGCACCGCTGTTGACCCTTGAATTGGCTCCCAATTTTGTATCCGCCGACTATAGCACAGGCATCTTATTTACATTTAAACAGCATAGAACTGGGACGGTGCGGGCTCTATCAAGAACTTGTCTCCATTGTACTTGGTCCTGAGCTACTCATGGCCAATTCGTTAAGCATCTCAACACACGAGAATCGGTTTCTCAAGCTGGTCGAGCCATCTAGCACGGTGGACCCCTCTATTCTTGGCACAAGTGTGGTTTTTGAAGAAAGAACGCAGTGGAGTTGGAATTTTTGGGATTTCTCATTGAGAGAAAAATGTAAAGTTAGTTTACAAACCGAGATAAATAATATTTGACAACACGGCCTTGAAAAACTAATTGTTTCGCATTCCTTGGGCAATTTCCATTAAAAAAGTGAACATATTTTCTTTCTAAAAACCTAATTTCCTTTCTAAAAACCTAAGATGTTTTGACCCACATATAAGCAAAAGCAAATGAGAAAGTTTTTTGTTTCAGACCTGAAACGATCAAATCCGAGAAGGTCCTTTACACGTTTCAACTAACTTTTTCTCGATCATTTCACGTGGATTGACCCTTATATAAGTTATATGTACCAATCATCTGTTTTACTAGCTATCAATGGCATGATGAATACGACATCTACTAAAGGAAGCAACCTGAAACTACTTGTCATCGTCAGCACTGCTCGAGTAGCCTCTTTTTGAAATGCGACAATAGCTGTTCGCATGAGTAAATAAACACAGACAAAACATCATAATCAATTCGTTATCAGAAAACCTGAAGTGAGCGAACGCCTCGCAAAAAGTATGAGCCATTTGTCCTTATACGGAAAGTCGTCCCTTATCAGCCGAAATAGCTCAGTTGGGAGAGCGTTAGACTGAAGATCTAAATGTCCCCGGTTCAATCCCGGGTTTCGGCAATCTTATATTGATGAGTGGGTCTCGATCCAGTCATCGCTTTTTTTGTTGTGTGCTCATACTTAAAAGAAGCTTTTTGTTTCTTCAGTTCTCAAATCAATAGCAAACGGATCTCTTTGGCTGGTGAACTATTATTAGAGCAATATTTAGAGACCGAATCAAAACCCAAACCAACCGAGATCATTTACTTGGCAAACCAACCTCAGTGCAGTTACCCGTTGTGTCAACAGACTCAGCATCCGTCATAATTATGTCCTAGTGGTTGTTGTCATAATTTCATTCAGTATAAACAACCATCGAACGCATGTGACCACACCCGTAGGTTTCCTCTTGGCGTGGCTTCCAACTTTCCGTTTGAGTGCCGCTTGCGAAAGATCAAAGCAGCGGGAAAAATCTCACACCTCTCGATTGCTTCCCCCGCGGCGGATGCGCCGTGCCCGTTGAGCGGCCACGTGCAGCCCATCGCTGTGTCAATATACTGTTGCTTATGAGACGGAAAGCGATTGAAATGGCTTAAGTATATAAACAGATATTAAAATCTCGTGATCGCGTGCCTCCAGCGATGGAAGAGCTCGAACGGATCGGATCTGACCGTTTGATGTTGACAGTAGATACGCTTCAGCGTGTGCCCTTTCCGGGATTTTCAGTACTGGTCAACTGTGGCGGTGGCAACAACTATTACCTGGAACTATGCTTGGTGGATTACAAAGCGAACTAACAAAATATAAGTATCAGTACTGGGGTTCAAACGGCACGATTTCTAGGTTTGTTTGAAAATTTGAGCGCTATTATTAGTTGTTACATCGCAACAGTTAACTAGTCTGCCACTTCCACTGTAACTTTCATTCCATCAACGGACGGAACTCCGACGTAAATTCATCTTCCGCTGTAAAAACATACTCCAAACAAGATTAAGATTGAGAATGAATGACGATGACCGAAAGATGGCAAATGGGACACCGATAATTATTAGTTAATTTCTTAGAACCAACATGGTCACTTCAAATCAGGAGAAATTTTCTCTCAGCAGACATTTGCTGCCGCTTTTTCGGTAGAAGTAATAGCGGGACAGCGGCTTCAGCAAGTTCCTCGCCGCAATGGGCCAACGCTTTGGAGTTAAATTTAGCCAGCATATTTCCGTGCAGCCGTTCCGAATTCGTCGACACCAGAATTTACTTGGTGACGGTGCAAATCCGTTATTGCATTCACTTGATATTTTCAACTTTTATTTAGAACATGCGGAAAGTGCAGCTACGCTGCTTCTTTTCCGATTCAGAAGTAAGGAGACGATTTCATTCATTAAGAAAACGAATGGTAACTGTACACATTACGTACAGGAACGTGAATGGAAAACTAGCTTCCAGATGTGTTTCAATCGATCGCATGTGCACTTATGGCAGGCTGGAATTTTGATATTTGTTTGCACTTTTGATTGCCCAACGGAATGTGTGAGATGTTTTGACCCACATTTTTAAAACGTTGAAATTTATATTGTTGTAAACTAGTATATTTTTTAAGAAGAAAAAAAACAACATGGAATTTCAATTTCTTTATTTATATGACTCAATCCTAATTTTAGTTTTACTAATGGATGGCTAATGGGCGGTCTTCACAGTAACCTGAATTATACGCCTGTAATTCTTATTTTATTTTAATTTATTTTATTTACCAGTTGGATGTTGTAGTGTGCCGTGTGCCGGTTTCCGATCTTGAAGAGAAGGCGAGAAATTCGTCAGCTAAAGAATAATAGAGCCGCCGGAAAGGACCGACTCCCGGCAGACGCAGAGCTCTACAAAAATGGCCATGAACCGCCAGCAACGACACTTCATTGGATAATTTCTAGTGGGAGGAAGAGAAACTACCCGAGGAGTGGATGGAAGGTGTAGTCTGTCCCACCCATCTACAAAAAGGGTGACCGGCTAGATTGCTGTAATTACCGCGGCATTACGTTGGTCAACGCCGCCTACAAGGTGCTCTCCTAAATTTTGCTGCGACGGCTATTCCCAATAGCAAGAGAATTCGTAGGACAGTATCAGGCGGGCTTTATGGAGGCCCGTGCTACTACGGATCAAACTTTTACTCTCCGACAAATTCTCTAGAAATGTCAAGAGTACAATGTGCCTACGCATTATATTACCGTGGATTTCAAAGCAGCATACGATACAGTTGAACGAGAACAGCTATGGCAGATAATGCACGAGTACGGTTTTCCGGACAAATTGACGCGGCTGATCAAAGCTACTCTGGAGCAAGTGATGTGCTACGTGCGCGGTTCGGGGATACCTTCGAATCGCGCAGAGGGTTGCGGCAAGGGGATGTACTGTACTGTATGTAATTCAATATCGGAAAATGGGCATCGAAACGAGAGGAATTATCAAGAGTAGCCAACTTCTAGCCTTCGCAGACGACCTCGACGTCATTACTAGAAATCTTGGGATGGCGCACCATGGGCCAGACATTAAAATTCCGAGACAAAAATATTTGCGGCTAAACGGCATGTCTCAGCTCAATGTGGTCTTCGGCAACTTTTTGAATGAAAAAATGATGCATCTTTTGAAGCGGTCGTTCAATATTTAGGTGTTACCTTAACCTTAACAATTTAAGTAATAACTTTTTGAATGTGTTTCAGAGAATACCTGTGAATACCATCGCTAGGAATACATGGGAATAGGGCAAATTTTTTTTATCCAACTCAATAAATATGCGTCTTAGCGTCAAACAGTCTTCACAGAAAATATGTATTTTGGCAAAGCAATAAAAAAATCATGTGTAAAGTTATTGAGTGTAATTGATTTTTAAGTGCTCTTTTTTAACACATCATTTTATTTCGAAACCGGTAAGAGATGGATAGTTACTTTATTCAGCAAAGTTGCTTATTTTAGTATGTTCTGCAACTTTTAGAGAATATATTTTTTTGAAATTCAAGAAAACAAAAGTTTGTGTCATCTTAATAGGTAAATTTCACGGTCACCCTAATAGTGCAGAAAGATGCGCTATATTTTGTTATTTAACTTCTCCGAAGACACCACCCTTCAAAAATTACGCATTTTTTAACCAATTGCTAATGTCCGCACTTTTTCGAAACCGAACCACTGTGCTCCGCAAACATTTGAATTTTAATTTTAAATATATAAAAGAGGCTGTCTGTACCGAAAACCAGGACGTCATGCTTTCGTAGCAATGGGTTGTATTCACAGTCACCTCACTGGTCGACTGCTGGTCTGCTCGATTGCTCAACTGGTTCACTAGACTGCTCGACTGGACTGGTCAATTAGACTGCTCGATTTGATTACTCGACTGGACTGCTTAACTGAACTGCTCGACTGAACTGTTCGATGCGACTGCTCGACTCAACTGCTTGATTGGACAGATCGACTTGACTGCTTGACTGAACAGCTCGATTTAACTGCTCGAGTGGACCACTCGACTTAACTACTCGATTCGACTGCTTTACACATTTGCTTGATTTACTACTATACTCGACTACTCGATTTAACTGCACGATTGAACTGCTCGACTGGACTGTTCGATTCGACTGCTTGACTCAACTGACAGTCACAGGTTAGTCACTTTAACCCGTTTTTGGTCATTCGTGACTTCTGCGGGGTTGGGATCTGAACCCGGGCCCTCGGCGTGAGAGGAATGAATGCTAACCACTACGCCGGGACTGATCCCCTGGACAGCATGATTCATCTGCTCGACTAGACTACTGGACTAGACTACTCGACTCAACTGTTAAATTCGACGCGCGACTCAACTGCACTCAACTGCTCGATTCAACTGCTTGATTTTACTGCTCGACTGGACTACTCGACTCAACTGCTAGACTCGACTGCTCGAATGAACTGCTTGAGTCGATTGGACTATTCGAATCGGCTGCTCGACTCAACTGCTCAACCCGATTGCTCGACTAGACTACTCGATTTGACTGCTTGACTCAACTGACAGCTTGATTCAACAGCTCGACTAGGCTGTTCGACTTAGCCACTCAAACCAACTGCTAGACTCAACTGCTTGACTTCTGCTAAACTGGACTACTCGACTCAACTGCTCGACTGGACTGCTCGATTCAACTGCTCGACTTGACTACTCGACTCGACCACTTGTTTCAACTGCTCGACTCGACTGGTCGACTCAACTGCTCGACCGTACTGCTTGACTGAACAGCTTGATTTAACTGGTCGACTGGACTGCTCGATTTGACTGCTCGACTTGACTGTTCGACTCGACTACTCGACCCAACTGCTTGACTCGGTTGTTTGACTCGACTGCTCAACTCGATTGCTTGTCGCGATATCATATGGTCGGTATTAAATCAGACCGGACCAAGTAGCCAAATTTAAAAAAAATAGTATTGATAGCAAACGATCAAGAATTTTCTAAGCAACATTTTACTCTAATCAGACTACATAAATGTTGCAAACAGCCAGAGTTAGAAGATGATGTCGAATGCAGTAAACTTTGAATGCGTTTTTCTCGAAGTCGAAGAATTTTGTCGAAGTTTTCTCGAAGAATTTTGCCACTCGGTTCTGTCTGACTTAACACCGATCTTATAGAGCCTAAAAACTATTTGTTTCAGTTTCCGGCTATGACTCTTTTATGTACATCTTAGAGCTATATTATGCAATATAAGAACTCAAAGAACTAATACAAAGATTAAACAACTTCGCATACACTGGCCAATGGAATGTATCCGCATAATTTTCTGAATTCTGAACAGACATTTATATTTTCCGGGTCGTCAGATTCGGGCTCAACTAGTTTTAAATATATTGCATATGTTTTGTCGCACAGCTTGTCAAATGCTTCAATATGAATGTTCTCAATGTTTTTGTAATGGAAAAATACCCATAAGTTAGAAAAAAGTATATTATTTATTTTTGTCGCGAAATTTTACTTTCTGACCCACAGTGAATGTTATTCCCAGGTATTCTCTGAAATAAATATTTAGGCAGATAGCTTCAACAGTTCTCTACAAATTGGTATGCAAACTAATTGCAGCTACTTGCAGATGGCTATGAGGCTGTGAGGAACGTGCTGCTCGAGCCAAAAATGCTGCAGATGGCGAAGATATTCGGATTTTTCATCAGACGGTTTTTAACCTAAAATCAGTTTTATCTTTTTAATTAATACAGATAAAGCAAAACAGTCTTCTGCAAAAATATTTCTCTGTTATGTGCAAAATGTTTTCTGGAACATCATTGAGCCATCTGTTGAAATAAATATGTTACAAGAAGAAATGTGATTTGAGGGGTCGTTTATAAACAAAGGTCTATTGCTGAAAATGGGTAAAAGGTAGAAGTTTGATAAATTCAATAAAAATACTTGAAATTGGTTTATCTTTAATATTTTGAAGCCAAAAAGGTGAAAAAAAAATTACTCAAAAAGTTATTACTTAAATTGTTGTTAAGGTAACACCTAAGTATTGGACGACCCCTTCCAAAGGTGCATCATTTTTTCCTTCAAAAAGTTTCCGAAGTTGGGCTGAGACATTCCGTTTAACCGCAAATATTTTTGTCCCGGAATTTTAATTTCTGGCCCATAGTGCGGCGGAGGCAATCTACGCCAGACACAAAATGGAGACCAGGAGGATAGGGTTACGAATCAATGCATCGAAAACCAATTATATGATACAAAGAGGCTCCAGAGAAGGCAACGTTTGCCTTCCACGGACAGTGACTATTGACGGCGATGAACTGGCAGTGGTTGATGAGTTCGTATATTTGGGATCTCTGGTCACCACCGACAATAATACGAGTAAGGAGATCCAACGACGCATTCAAGCTGGAAATCGAGTCTATTTTTCCCTCCGCAAGATGCTTCGATCTAGGAGCATACGCCGCCGCACAAAACTGGCGATGTACAAAACGCTAATCAGACCGATAGTCCACTACGGACTTGAGACAGTAGCTGTGCTTACGGAGGACATACGTGCACTAGCCGTATTTGAACGAAAAGTGTTGCGGACAATTTTTAGCGGAGTACAAAGGGAAAGCGGAGAGTGGCGGAGGCGTATTTATCACGAGCTATTGGCACTGCTTGGAGAGATTCCCATCATACAGCTGGCGAAAGTTGGAGACTACGGTGGGTCGGCCCCGTCACAGGGATGCCGGGCGACTGTGCAGTGAAATCCGTTCTCTTCAAGAATCCCACGGGCACCAGGAATAGAGGGGCCCCAACGGGCTAGATGGCTCGACCAGGTTGAAGCCGACTTGCGTGTTTCGAAACGCCCAACGAATTGGCGACGAGCAGCCCAGGACCGAGTACAATGGAGAGGAATTCATGATATGGCAAGAGCCACCGCGGCTATCGGCTTCTAAACCAACCAATCAAACGCCTAAAACATATTTTTGGATCAGGCAGTCGCTAATTCTTCATCACGTCACATGCATGAATATTCCGTCAACCCCGTTTTCAAACAAGACATCAGTTTTGAATATATTCTCTCGGTGTAAGGATACAATCGGGCAAAAGATAGGGTTGGTCGCTCACTGTTTTATAACTGTTCACTTTCAGGACATCAAATTGAACTAGGTTTATAGTGGTCCTAAGAAATTTTGTTAGGACGAGAGGACTTTATCACCTTTTCTGGCGTATTTCCCAAGCACAGATCTCAAATTAGTATAAGTCTGAACGTCATTATGAATATTTATCCTATTGGGACGAGGAGGTTTTGTCATTGTTTTTTTTATAAAAATAAACATGTAACGAGAACCATTAAATGCAAGTGAAAACTTGAGAGTATAAATTTAAGTACAATTGTAAACAACCGTAACTTAACTTCTTTCAATCGAACACTACCTTCATTTGGCGTCTTCGTTAGAGTAAGGATGGTACTTTTTCTAACTAAATGAAAATTGTGCTCCTTCAATACGTTCAATTTTGTCATGGTTTCAATATTTTCATCGCTATTCTCAATAGACTGATGTGCTTGCGCTTATTTCAACGCTGACTAAGAATTTAAAAGTATTTTGTAGATGAAAAATACTTATGGTTATGGGGTATAAACCAAACTTACTGCGTATTTACGACAAATATTTTCAAAATTTTCCGGAGTTGTTTGTGTATGGATGTAAACAAGACCACATTTCAAACCCACACTAACGTCAGTTTGACCGTCGAATTATCGAGTCAAATACTCAAAATTCGCTAATTCGGCTATAAATTTGTAGGATAATAGCGGGGTGGTACTGTATTGAAATACAAAACACAACTCATATCCTAATCAAAATAAACATATTTGATTGACTTTCACCACTGTATTACAGACATTCCTGTGCTAACCCAGCATCAATCAGTAATCGTGCTTGTGTTATGCTAAAATTGATTATTGCCAGAGTTTGCCGTGTGGCGACATCGATACTAAACCAGTAAACAAGCTCCATGACACGCGATTTTACTGCGGCGCGATGATGAATTGCCGCGTAGATGTCACTGTCGTGATTTTGAAAATTTAATTTACAACGACATGTGTTCCGTCAGGATGGCAACGCAACGGCATCGCGTGCCGGTAGCATTAACTAGAGCTCTCTCTGTCTTTCGCTATATGAGACGCGCAGCGATGGATCTTTGCTCTTCCAGATTAACGTCGCTTTTATTATTTATATTAGTGCGGGATGCTTACTAACCAAGTGGTGAAGTTGTTCGCCTTCTCTTCCTCTATTCGATGCAGCAGGCAGGCAGTCGCAGTGCTTTCTATGGATAGGGTTAAATTGGATAAACAACAATAAACGAATGCCGTGGCAGCGACACAAAAAAAATCGGAAGGATTAGGGATGATGTTTTGGAAGATACCAAAAATAAGATTATTTTGATTTTGTTTTGATTATTGTTTACATTAGGGCATAAGCTCACCGCACGCGTGACTCTTTTGACATATGTTTAAAAACGTCGCGGATAGTCAGTCAAAATTGGGTTTATACTAATAACGGTTGAATTAGTTTGTTGACTATTTTAAACATTATTGGAACAGCGGTACAAATTGGATGCAACTTTATGGCTATATAAGTTTTCCATCATTGTGTAACAATTAAATGGTTCTATGTAGTTTCATAACCACAATTAATTAACCAATATTTTTATACAACTTCTATGCAGTCAATGGGGATTCAGTGATAATTATTTGTTCATCTATAATCAGAACAGTTTTAATAGTTAATAATAGTAATTTATTATTAACTTAATAATAGTTAACAGTTAATATAATATTGTTAATAGAATATTCATTGATACAAATGAAGGTTAGGATTCAAGATGTGGACCGATATTCAAGGGCACAATTTGTGTATATTGGTAGCCCAACTATAATAAAATGTCCCTACCCTTCCAAAGCTTCGTTAATTGAGTTCTAACAAAACGCTTATCTGTTACAGATTTCCACCAGCCGCACAATCGGCCACTGATCGATGAAGTTCTCAGGTTCCTCAAACTGTTCCCCATGCAGACAGATTGTCGCGCTTCGTTCGAGCGCAACGTTGACTAGAAAAATTTGAAATGAATCATATTGGTCTAGGCTGCACATCCCGGATGCAGTCATTCGATGATGCTGTTGAAAGTGTGGAAATAGAATCAGCCGCTCCAGTAGCTCGTGACAAGGGGCACTCGCTTTCCTGCGGGCGGCCGCCATATGTGGGTACGTACCTTCTGTCGGTTGTGTGCACTTCAGTCTAGGCCATCGCTAGACATCATCGCCCTTCAAGGGCGCGCTCTCAATCACGGCGACCCTATAGCGATGCCCGAAAATATAGATGCTGAACGATGAGCTCCGCTGGCGGTGCATTGTTTTCCATTTAAATTTAATTATATTTTTATTTCTGACACTTTATGATATGGGAAAGTTCCCCCTGTCAGTTACGGAAAACGGGGTTTTCGGTTCGCGTAGACTCTTCTCGGAGCTCTGTGACAGATTTAATTATAGCGGACACAGTTTTCAATTTGTCAAACGATTGTCTTTCCGGTAGGTCGGTCGATACGATATGTATTACTCAGTGAGTGTAGTAACATTGAGAACTTCCGCCTCGGCGGCGTGAGTGGATCGCATTACGTGCCGCAGGGCGGTTGTTTGTTGTTCTTAACAATACGTGTCGAACGTAAATTTCTCCGGCGCAGTGGCAATGAAATAGCATCGAATGGCCTCACTGCTGCCAGTTACCTATACGGTAGAATAATATTACTTTTTACTCTGCTTATACAAACATCAAATTCTCGAAATATTTATTGAAATTTACACAATTTTTTGAATATGTAATCGGAAGTATTATTCCTGAATGTGTAGTAAAATTTCAAATAAAGGATTTTTTTCCTTTTAATTATTCTACTGTAGAACTCCATATATATGTAACTTCCCTAGGCCCGGTGATCCGAAGAATCTGTTTCCCACGCAAAGATTTCCACAAAGCCTAGAGATCACCTGACCAACATACAATGAACCAGATATACCACGTTCTAATAGATAGCCATCTAGGCTCTTTTCTAATATAATGAACAACCGTTCCCTACGGGGCGCAAATATTGAGTCTGACCATCACCTAGTAGCAGTATATTTGCGCTCAAAACTGCTAACCATGTTACAGACACGTCAAAGCCGTCCTCCTCGACTGAACATCAGGCAACTAGATAACCCGCAATCTGCCGAGAACTACGCGCGAATGCTGAATGAGGCACTGTCTTCTTTCGACGAGTTAGGTGCTTTAAACCTCGAAGACGGTTAGGGCAGAATACGCTAGGCCATCGACACTAGGTGAATAGCTCTGAAGCACACAAAATTATTGATTTGATGGGGAATGCCAACAAGTGGTGGAGAGAAAAAATTGCTTGGAAAAATTATCTACGTATTACCACTAGGCAGAATTTGGCCAAATACTGACAAGTAAGGTACCAATTGACCACGATCCTGAGCAGTAAAAAGGGAATTTAATTACAAACGAGTGCGAAGTGGCTAACAAATGGAAGCCGTTCTTCGATGAATACCTCAATGGCGAAGTTGCAGAAAAAGGTGGAACGAAAGTGAGTCTAGGAGTGCCCAAAGAAGATAGTAACGTCCTAGCACCTGATCTCTAAGTAGTCAAACGAGAAATCGGGTTGCTGAGGACCAACAAAGCCGCTGCTAAGGACCGCCTACCAGCAGAGCTTTATAAACATGGCCGAGAAATGCTAGGCTCTACACTGGGTAAGGTGCTACAAGATGCTCCCCCAGATTTGTAACTAGCGGGTAAAGGACACACACAGCAATGCGGAGACTCCCCTCTTCACTGCCTCAGGGTCGGCGTACATTCTTGGCTACCGGACAAGAAAACACTTGGAATCAATCTCAAGCAAACTCCCTTTTATTCTTCTCTGTCGACACTTTATTCAACCCACTTTCTTACTGTCTATCTCCTACCTCTTAGCTTTCTATCTTTCACTTCGGGGCCTCCTTTCTGTCCGCAGTCGCCTACTTCCGCTTCGCACCTTCCGGACACCGCCGCCGCTTTCCCTTCTGGATATTGGAAGGAACCGTTTGGGCGTCGATCCCCGTCTCTGATGCCAACGTGCTCACTCTTACGGCCGGTATTATAGCGACTGGGCTACGGGATCGGGTTGATCCTCAGTATACGAGGTATACAAAACTATACAATGAGGTCCTGAACGACCAGTATATCCGGCACGATCCTCTTCTCCACTCTTTCACCTTTCACCTTTCAGCTGTAATTCTACTCTTTATTTAGCCAACCTTTGTGGCTCTACTGCTTCCTTTTTTGTTGGTTTGCAGTCTTTGATCTTTGCGGCCTTTCGCTTTCAGGTTAGCCGGATTATTCGATCGTTCAGGATGGCGGATAACATTTCGCGCTTTCCAACTGCGCTCCCATTAATTCCTCTCCATTTTCCGTCGTTTACATCGCTTTTCTTCGATCGTCCGTTGTCACGCATGAGTCCTCTGGCGGTGAGTAGAAGTACTGCGGTTGCTTCTCGTCGTGTCATTTGTGGGATTTGTTAGAGACAATACCTGTGACCAATGGCAACTATTTTCTTGTCTTTTTATTCATTTAATACGAGCTACTCGCGTTTAATCTCGGCATTCTTGGGTTGCCATACGGTCACTGGTTACAGATTCTATTACGCTGGCTGTCGCTGAAGGTTTCGTGGGAAATTATCAGCGGGCTTTATGGGGGTTCGTACCACTATGGACCATATTTTTCTGACAGATCTCGCAGAAATGTCGGGAGTGCCCACGCGTCATATCTTTATTGATTCCAAAGCAGCATACGATACAGTCGAACATATGGCAGTAAATGCACGAACACGGTTTTCCGGATAAACTGACGCTACTGATCAGAGCTACATTGGATCAAGTGATGTGTTTCATGTGCATTTCGGGGACACTCTCGAGTCCCTTCGATACGTAGCGAGGCCTGAGACAAGATAACGGCTTATCGTGCAAATGTTCAAAATCGCTTTCGAGGGGGTGATCCGACGAGCGGGCATCGAAACGAGAGGCACGAGTTTGACGAAGGGTAGCCAACTCCTAGGTTTTGCCGATGACTTTAATAACATAGGAATTATTTGCCAGGTTAATAAAGCGTTTTGCGAAGCCAATAGGTGATATTTTGTGTAAAGCAGACTTTATTCGAGACGTGGAAACCTGTAAGTAATATTGAAAACAGTGAAAAATAAATAATACTTACTTGTAGGGAACCTGAAAATAGGTGAAAAGTTCGATCGTGACTCAACCGTAAGTAGGTTGATTAAAAAGTGAAGGCAATTAATTAAACAAATTATTAACTAAATAGGGAAAGCAGCGAAAATTAGAAGAGAGTGAAAAAGTTCGGAAAGATAGTGATTCGTAAGCGTGGGGGGAAAATCGAAAGTAAGATTGTAAAGTTAAATATTATCTAACCTAATTAATGAAATATATACAATAGTTTTAGCTGTCACAAAAGGTGCTGCTGTAATTTTCATGCTACATGATGGTTCCAACTGGACAAGCATTGATTAACCTCCCTAAAGCTACAAAATTCCTTTCTTATATCTCTTTTATCGGCGAAAAAAACAAAAATAAATCCTGCGATGATAAAATCAATTTTTTTACTTAAAAATCATCATCACCATAATCATTATCATCATGATCATCATCGAATCATCAGTAAAAAATTGCAAAAAAGGAATTTTATGGCTTTAGGGGAGATTGATCAATAATAAAAAAACATTTATAATACCTAAATATTGAAAAACATAACATTCAAAAAATAATATTGTACCAAAAAAATCATCAGTGGAAAAAATCGTAAGAAAGGATTTTTCTGACTTTTGGGAAGATAAATCAATAATAAATAAAACATTTCTGATACCTAAGAGTCAAAAAACTTGACATATCAAAAAAATTTTGTACCAAAAATGATGATTCGATTATCCGGGTGATTCGATTATCCGGCCTGAAAATAAAAATGAGCACCCGAATAATCGAGTCCGGGCTGTAGTTCAAATGTCATTCTCAACATGACATCATTTACTTATGCAGACACATAAACAATGCACATAAACACGACTTGTTTGTACTTACCTAGCGTGTGTAATTCCGTTTTCCCAACGATTATAATAGAAATCCGATCGCAGAATAAAATATTCGCTGCTAGCAACTGCAAACTGTTCAAACCACCAAAACAATAACAAAGAGCAGGGCGACCAGTTCACTCGTGTTTCTGCATATTTAAGGTTACCAGTTGTTCAAATTAAAAATTAGCCCCGTTAGTTTGCATGAGTAATCGTTCAAACGAACGGGGGTCCACGGTAGTTTTACGCTACATGATGACAAGTATTGATTCACCTCCCTAAAGCTACAAAATTCTAATATCTCTTATCGGCGAACAAGACAAAAATAAAGCCTGCGACAATGGAATCATTTGTTTTAATTAAAACACATTTTCACATCATTCTATTTTTTTGTGGTACAAATTTTTTGTGTGTGTCAAGTTTTTTGACTTTAAGGTATAATAAGTGTTTTTTTTATTATTGATCTATCTTTCCCAAAGTCAGAAAATTCCTTTTTTACGATATTTTACGACTTATGACGATGATAATGATGATGATGACGATTCGTCATCAGTGAACTGGGACTTTGGGAAAGATAGATCAATAATAAAAAAAAAACACTTATTATACCTTAAAGTCAAAAAACTTGACACACAAAAAAAAACTGTACCACAAAAAATAGGGTACGGGAGGGTATTTCCAGCACGCTGCTAAATTCGGCATACATTACTTTTTTTTGCTGCGCTTTCCCAAATAAAAACTTTATCGCTATATAACAATACTGAAACGAATGTAGCACTCATAAGCTTTAATGTGTTACAACTATTTTCATAAAAATTTAAGTAATTTGGTAAATTTTCCTTAACAAACAACAAAATCACTGTTTTTCCACTGGCACGTGGAAAAAAACCAGGCTGAAAAAACCAGCAGCAATCGCTTACGCGTATCCGCTCTTGATGATGGTTTGAAAAACACACAATTATGATCACGTTTACTTATTCTAGCAACTAAACAGCTGTGAATATGATGTCACAGAACAATTCTACTTTTTTTCATCACGGAAGAACACAAAAATTCCCCTCTGATATGGAAATATAACCCAATTTTCATTCACTAGCAACCTGCAGGCTGCAGCATTTTGCTTTTAATTTCAGCATATGGTGCTTTATTTACACTACTACCAAGATGTGATGCAGTTGCCCCTGAAACTCTTCTATCGTGTTGACATAGCCAGTATTTGAGTGACAACCACTTGCTTCTGGTGCTAATGTATATGTACGATTCAATGATACACTAGCGCCACACCGTGGGATAAAACCCAAATCTAGGTGGACAAAAGTAATTACGATAAAACCATTAGTCCTAGGTATGTAGTATGTTCAGAGTAAATTTGTTATTTTATCTTTTGCATCTTTTGGTGTATATGACATTAGGGTGACCATCATAGTAAGCGAGCGCAAAATATAAACTTTTTTATGGCTTAAGTTAGTTAAATAAAATGTTCAGCAAAGTTGAAGAACATTAAATTTCAAGCAACTTTGCTAAAGAAATAAAAGTTCTATCTCTTATGGTTGATGACCAGGAGCTGTTTAAAGTTTTTTGGTCGGAGTGGAACTAAAAAATCAGTTTTTTCTTCATATCTTTTTTCGTGTATATTTCTCTCAAATCATGCCTTCTGAGCACTTTCACATGCATGGAAAACGCACATTTTGTTTGAAGGAATCAAGTCGCTATCTTCTTCGGTTCTCAAGCTACAGGTATTTTTTTACAAAAATATTGTTTTTTCAAATGCCAGTAACGTAAAAACTGCTCAAAAGCAGCAAATCAAATTTAGTATAAATGTTTAGTTATATATTGGCCTCCGAAATTAATTGAGATCACACCGGTCCAGGTCGGCCCTCTTTTGCTAGACCGTATTGAATATTGGAGTAAAAATTACCGTTTTACTTACCAAAATCAAAATTTTTACGTAAATAGAATGGATTGAAAAAGCGAAAATAAGTCTAAATGATTGTTTTTATCTCAATTATTTGTATTCAGCTTATGAAAGTGGCGCTGGTTTTTTTTCGAGCTGACAAACCTTTTATCTTAGAGGACGTGAACGCTGTGGTCGCCGACAATATAGCAATAATTCTCGTTGAAACCGGGCTACTACTGACACGTGGTCTTCAAATATCCGAAGACACTATATACCTAGGACTAACGGGTTTAACGTAATTACTTTTGTCCACCTAGATTTGGGTTTCATCCCACAGTGCGCCAGCAGCAAGCTTTTGTCACTGCAAAACTAGTTACCTTCAATGAGCGGGTCTAGGTAATACCGACATGTTATCCATCGATCTCTCTTTTGATTTGTTTTTGAAAAGCATCTAATCCCTGTGCAGGCTATTTCGGCCGGTCGGATTTAAAAAACGTATTTTAGCCGCAGCGACTTCATTATTTCTCATAACTATAACACAAATTCAGTAGCGTTGCGTTAGGACCAAAGTACACGCCGATATTCAGTAAATATTATTCTATCAACTGGTGTAAAAATCTTGTCTCGAATGAATATAGTTTCAACGTAATTCCTATTGTATATTGTTTAGGCTACCGCTTAATGGGCTGAAAATACCCTCCCGTACCCTATATAAAATTTGTTACTTTTGTTAAATTTGTAAATTTTGTAAAATTGGTAAATTTTGTAAAATTTGGGAAATTTGTAAAAAAAAATTAATGACTGTATAATTTGTAATTTATCAAATTTGTCCCTGAAATTTGTAAAAATATTTACAAAAGGTTGTGAAATTTGCAAAATTTGTAATATGCATTACTGAAATATAAGAAAAAATCACTGTCATTCATAGAATTTGTATTTGCGCAAACTTCAAATTTGATAAAATCCATAAAAATTCTGTTAAACCCGTATGATAATTCCGTAATAGGAAACACCCTGTGTTCATTCAAAGACCTGCCCTGCGTGCGAGAGAAAAACCTGAAAAACAGAGCGTTCGGTTCCGGTCGAAAGAGGAGAAATGCTCAGCATGCTCTCAAAGCTAGTTGCACTTCTGCTGCTCGCTCGAAGGATTTGTCCCGTGTGAAATTGCTATACGCGATCAAGATCGCGGGTTGAACATTTTATGCTCTGTTTACGTTTGAAAATGCATACAACGGATGAAGAGCGAAGAAGAGAGAATGCACTGCTACGCGCGGCTCGAATGTTTAGGAAAACATATGTTTGCATTATACCGGCTTTTCCTGCACGCCCGCCATCTGAGAGCAAGCGTTGAGGTATTCTCTCGTAGGAAGTCTCGGCGATCGTCTTGTGTTGTGATCGTGAGAGTTGTAGCCGGTCGTTGCACGGCTAGCACGGTTCCACAAAAAATGAAAACGTCTGTGGATCAGAGCATCCCGAACCGTGAGCACGGCCTTTTTCATAGTTAACGTTTTTCCTGGTTTGTTTCTGTGTCGTTCGCCGATACCGTCCGTCCGAAGGATTTCCACTGCGGCGACGCGGCTGCCCGTTCAGTGCGCTATCGACAGTCGATGCTAGCGGGTGCGGATATTTCTCTGCTTGAGCTCGGAAAAGGAAGAATCGGTATTAAGTAATATTCGGACTGAGTGGCATGAACAAGGTTTTCTTAGCTGTGTTTGAGCCAAAATTAAGTGAATTGAAACGAACAGTGCTTGGTGTTGAAAAATTCAAAAGGAAAAACAAATTTGTATCAAATCAAAAAGCTTGATAATTTAGTGATAATTTGTGAAGTTACATGAAGTTGAATTCAAACTATCGGGATCGACTGAAAATAAAGTGACATTCGATCTGCTATCGAAGAAGAAAAAGGATCAACAAGATTAAGTGGAACAATTTAGTCCCATTCAAGGATATTTATAGCGCAAGCATTCTCGTTAAGTCCCGAGCGAAAACAAACAGCGGAAAGATCACCGGCACGATTGGATTGAGTGAATCGACACGGGTCACCGGTTTACCTTTTGTCTTTCAATCGGATAATCCCGAAAAGGTTACAACAGGTATGTGGTTTCGCGTTCGCGCACTTTCAATTCACCGCATCGACAATATAACACTTAACAGAATCGAATGAGCGCTTGTGAGCACATGAATTTTTCCAAAGGATCCAATTTCAAAGCGTTCTTGCGGATTTTGCGGTAATTCTGTTTCCTCGAATGAATGCTCGTCACAGTTTTCCCAGGTGAAGATAGGGAAAAAAGGTTTCGAGCATTTGAAACTTCCGAATTTACTGTGAATGAATTTTTTTACCATTGATATTATTATGTTGAGATACAGAAAGTGATACGAAAGCCATTTCAGGTTAAATATTGAAAGACTCCTGTTGACAATCAGCCTGCAAATATGACATCACGATAATTGTTAATTTCAAGCGAATGTCGATACAATTTTCAAAGTTTATCCTGAAAACTAAGAATACCGGTTTGTCCAGTTTATTCAAACTTATTTAAACTTTACTATATTATAATTTTTTGTACTATCACAAAGTAAAATAACTTAGCCTGCATTACAAACAAAGAGAAAAAATTGAAAAATTCACGATGCAACTATGAACTAGAAACTATTAGATAAACAGGTTTTATTTTTATAGTAAAGTTGCTTGCTTCTTCGTATTCTAAAATTTACCTTTGTTTTTCATTTCTGTCAAAATAAGGAATGTTTAAGTTTTTATAATTAAAAAAAATTATGTCACATATGACTCAAATTGAAATATTACACGCTATTAACCCTTCGCAGTTCATACTGCGATGACGTAGTTTATACTGAAGGTCTGCCAAATTCGCCAAAATCGTTGTCATCCGTTCAATTTGTCTGCGATCGTCAATCCATTGCAAAGTAGGACCGAGAATGTTTGAAATCATTTTACGGTAAGAATAATAAAAAAACGAAAGAGTATTGGCCCAGATCCCAAACGTTCCGCAGTTAGTTTTACCAGTACATCAGAAACAGTAGTCTACGAGAAAACACTTGCTAAAATCACTAAAATCTATTAATATTGGTTCCGCTGTCTGCGGCGGTGCTGCTGGCAGTTGGGATGATATATAGTGACGTTTTTACCCGTTGGCTGATGGATGGTGCGGTACAGAACGGAAGCTGCCAGCATGCCGTACACGGTGGAAGCGGGAATGTTGGTACAAAATTTATGAATCCAATTTTTTCAGCATGATATTCTTGCTGAAGGTTCCAACCAGATCTCCACTGCATAGGAGTTTCTTATGGAGAGAAGTAACCAAGACGAATGACGCTTTCTCAGGCAACAATCGATTTGTCATGGTAGACGGTACTCAAGGTAATTTTGGTCTATGCTTTACGTTCGTGGACCAAATTAGGCTATGCTCAATTTACACTAATAAACGGTGTGTGTGCCAGAAGATCGTTACACAACAACGTCAAATTGTACGTCGGTCAAATCTGTCACATATTGTCCTCTGTAAAGATGACAATGTGAGTTGTAGAAACAGTCAGTTTAGTTAACTCGTAGGGGTAAGCAACGACTTCAATCCTATTTGAGAAGTATCATTACATAAAAAATCGACTAAACTATTTTGTTGGGGCTGATACAAGTTTACGCTCGATCACTGGGGCCCTTTTCTTCCCTAGTGTGAACCATCTTGGTTGTGATTGGAAAATCAGCTTTCCGGCGAACGCTGATGCCAATGAAAAGCTATTTTTAACCGACCGAAGGATGCCACTACTAAGGCATACACGTAATGCGCGAAAATTCCGAGTATCTAGGTACGATGGTCAGAGCGGGCGGTACC